>NC_084592.1:25815000-26072500 GCF_033807715.1 Cololabis saira | reverse complement strand
TGATGTCAGCTCTAAACTCAGCATTTTGAGGAGGAAAACATCGACTCGTCCTTATTTACTGATGAAGTCAGTCTTCTCGTCTGCTTCTACTCAAACTCCTGTGTACTTACTTTACCAAGAAGCCCAAACATCCTAAAAAAAGAAGCTCTAAGCCACACTTATCTTTTCCGGCGTCGTCTTGGACTGGAAGAGGCTTTAGCTAATTATGTTCACCCAAATAGCCAATACCATGTCTTAAAGAGTCCAACCCATGTGTGACCACATGCAAGCTCACAGAATAATAGAGGGATCTGCACTGGTCCTACTGTAGGTAGTCAGGAGAATTACTAGATATTCCAAGACAGGCCCTGTAATAAGCCACCCATCAGGAATATAAAAGCTAAAACAAACAATTACTTCACACTTCAAGCACAACACCAGAAAAAGTGTCTTTAGTTACACTGTCACTGTTGTGTTTTTAGACGGGTATTTAAAATAAATCAAGGTTTGTCATTGAAGGCTGACTCTACCTGAAAGAAGACTACCCATGAGCTACTACTTGAACTGTCCTGTTGACCAATCAGAGCACAGCTAAAACAGATCCTTTCAGCCACAACCAGGCTAGGCATTCCTTGAAATAAATATCACTTCTTTTGGTGGCTCCTTTTCCTCTCACTTTAATGCATACTTAATCATTTATTCCAACAAACTGTGAAACTTGGATGACTCAGAAACCAAAATGTAGTCCGCTTTCTTGTCGCACTGCAGTATTGGACGCCTGGTCCTAATGACACTTACGCCTGCATGTTCACATCAATCAAAACCATCTTACTCAGAGAGAGCAGATGCATTCTCTTACATTTCTGTGCATCCCTACATGATCCTTCTTGTATATCACATTTCTGCCTGTATAATGTCATTAAATCATATCACAGGAAATGTGCATTTAGAATAGATACTGATTTTCAAGCGCTGCCGACAGTGACGAGAGATGCAGCAGCAATGCATAGAAACAAGACAGTAATATAAACCTATTGTTTTAGACCTCAGAATGCAGCTGTGTGACTAAAGACAGGCATAATAATCTTAGCCTTCTTTCCCATTTATGATGAACATACATTTCTTATCCATTTCAAATCCCCCATGTTCCACAGGAGCCATTTAGGTAGTACAGTGTTGCCATACATCACTGAGATTCTGCCATGACAACAAGTCTACTTCATTTGGAGCTGTGCTCAATTCATAGAAAAACACTGTCGGTTTAAGCCTGTGCGAGTTATCAGACTGTTTTAGGTAGGTCAGCCGGCTAATGGCCATGCTGTAAATCAACACTAGCACAGTGACCCAGTGAAGCAGCTTGAGATAAATTACCCTAACTGTATGTAGTTCAGCGAGAGATGCTCTACTTCACGATGGCCATTTTAATTGAATAAAATGGATACACCACTGGGTTCACCTAAAATGTGTACCATCTCAAGTGTCAGTGATTACTCAAACTCCTTTTTGGAAAATATTTTTCAAACAAAACCATTATTCTTGCAAAGCTGAAAGGCATGTTTTGTAGCTTCTTCATTTTTCTTTTTTAAAACAAACAACAGCAGAAAATGTAAGCGATGTAAACTGAAAATTAAAAACCGCTGTAGATTTCTCTATTCCAATCCTTGGAGATACTACTTAAAAGAAAGCATTCTGATACATCACCGTTTCTGTATCTTACTAAACATCCATGCTCCCCAGTTAAAATTAATATAGGTTTGTTAAAAAAAAAAAAACCCTCAGTGTGACTAAGGTCACAAGGTGTTTCTTGAAACTACCATTTCTGAAACTGCCACCGATTGAAAATAAAGTCCAATCCAGCTACAGTGGAGAGAGTATTTGATACACTGTCGATTGTGCAGGTTTCCCCACTTGCAAAGCATTAAGAAGTCTTTGTATGTAATCACATTGTATGATATTGAAATAATTTGCATTTTATTGCATGACATAAGTATTTGATACATCAGAAAAACAGAACTTAAGATTTGCTACGGAAACCTTTGTTAGCAATAACAGATCAGACATTTCCTGTAGTTCTTGACCAGGTCTGCTCACACTGCAGCAAGGATTTTTCATATATATATATATGTGTGTATATATATATATATATGTGTGTGTATATATATATATATATATATATATATATATATATATATATATATATATATATATATATATATATACACACACACATTTAAATATATCCTCCATATCCTTCAAGACCTCCAGATCCTTCAGGTTTCTGAGCTGTCGCTGGGCAATACGGACTTTCAGCTCCCTCCAAAGATTTTCCATTGGGTTCAGGTCTGGAGACTGGCTAGGCCACTCCAGGACTTTGAAATGCTTCTTACGGAGCCACTCCTTAGTTGCCCTGGCTGTGTGTTTCGGGTCGTTGTCATGCTGGAAGACCCAGCCACGACCCATCTTCAATGCTCTTACTGAGGGAAGGAGGTTGTTGGCCAAGATCTCACGATACATGGCCCCATCCATCCTCCCCTCAATACGGTGCAGTCATCCTGTCCCCTTTGCAGAAAAGCATCCCCAAAGAATGATGTTTCCACCTCCATGCTTCACGGTTGGGGTGGTCTTCTTGGAGTTGTCCTGATTTTTCCTCCAAACACAGTGAGTGGAGTTTAAACCCAAAAGCTCTATTTTTGTCTCCTCAGACCAGATGACCTTGTCTCATTCCTCCTCTGGATCATCCAACTGGTCATTGACCAACTTCAGACCGGCCAGGACATGCCCTGGCTTGAGCTGGCTTGAACAGGGCGACCTTGCGTGCGCTGCAGGATTTTAATCCATGACGGCGTAGTGTGTTAACTAATGGTTTTCTTTCAGACTGTGGTCCCAGCTCCCTTTGGGTCATTGGCCAGGACCAGCCGTGTAGTTCTGGGCTGATCCCTCACCTTCCTCATGATCATTGATGCCCCACGAGGTGAGATTTTGCATGGAGCCCCAGACCAAGGGAGACTGACCATCATCTTGAACTTCTTCTATTTTCTAATAATTGCGCCAACAGTTGTTGCCTTCTCATCAAGCTGCTTGCCTATTGTCCTGTAGCCCATCCCAGCCTTGTGCAGGTCTACAATTTTATCCCTGATGTCCTTACTAGGGGTGGGCAAAAATATCGATATGGCAATATATCGCAATACTTTTCCAGCCGATTCAATATCGATATTAAAAATTTGAATATCGATTTTTTATTTTTTATCCCAGATTTTTTTCCCATTATATCACCCAGTGCTCCTACCTAAGTGACAGTCCTGGGCATTGCCACTCTCTCAAAATAATGGACAGAGGTTTATTTATTTATGGATTTATATCTATACTGACTGATCACTGTGCCTGTCCTTGGTTTTAGTACCCATCTTTCTTGTGTTTATTATCATTTGCCACATAATTAAAGCAACCTCATACTAAATTTAATGTTAATTTCATATGATGTAAATAATATGAAAAACATATACAAATAAGTTGTAACTTTAGCTTGTATAGTTATAATAAAACATTGTTTTGACTCAGTTTGTCCCATGAATTGTCACTATAATCTGATGAACGTGCAACTCGGATTTTAAGATCCATCACTATCATCTGATGTACATATATACAACTTGGATTTTAAGATGTGTAATGCATTTTTACATTTTTCGGTGAACTATGTAGAATATAATAATCGGGATATCGCAATGTGTATCGTATCGTGGCTCAAGTATCGTGATGCGTATCGTATCGTTAGGTCCTTCCCAATACCCACCCCTAGTCCTTACACAGCTCTCTGGTCTTGGCCATTGTGGAGAGGATGGCGTTTGTTTGAGTGTGTGGACAGGTGTCTTTATACGGGTAACAAATTCAAACAGGTGCAGTTAATACAGGTATGAGTGGAGAACAGGAGGGCTTCTTAAAGAAGAACTAACATGTTTGTCAGAGCCACAATTTTTACTGGTTGGTAGTTGATCAAATACTTATGTCATGCAATATAACCCAAATTAATTATTTCAAAAGCATACAGTGTGATTTTCTGTATTTTTTGTAATATTCTGTCACTCACAGTCAAAGAGAACCTCTGATAAAAATTACAGACTTCTACATGCTTTGGAACTGGGAAAACCTGCAGTGTATCAAATATTTGTTCTCCACACTGTAAAGACCTTTTTTTATGAAGCTACGGTGCTAACTGGCTAAAGCAGTACTACAAATGTCTCCTCTCTGTCTTCACTTTACCTTTTGAGATGCTGTTCCAGCTCCCAGAAAAAAATCTTCAACGCCATGTGGCCTTGCAGTTGTATTCCCTGTACTCTCATCTCATGGAGGCGTCACTGGCAATTATAAACTCCAAAGTAATGCAGAGGTGTGTATCAAGCCCCTTTGTTTGGCGTTTTTTCTCAACAGGCTGGGTTCCTTCTTAAATGTGCGCTAACAATACTGGATTGTCCAAATAAATGCATGGCGATTAACAAAGCTATCTAATGATCACGTGTGTGTGCGCGCGCCCCTCATCTGTCCTCTATGTCAAACATTCATGTTTGCATGGTTGACTAGTGAGTGAATTACTGAGTACAGATAGTGACTGGGCGGGTGGTAATGGGTGATCATGTGATACTGGCAGTTACATAAACTCTCAACAGAGATTAGTGTTTGGCCCAGTGATTTGCCCGCTCCTCAAGAGCAAGCCCTATGAAGCCTGAGATGTGTAGCTATAGAATGAAAAATGTCTTTATACTTGCACAAACCTCTCCTGTGCCAACTACTACAAACAAAACATGCATGTCTTTACAATAATGCTATTTTACAGGCATGTAAATGAAGGTACAATGAACACTGTCTGTCACTGCAGCTGGGTGAAAAAGAAAGTACACCATCTGTCAATTCCAAGGGTTTGCACATTGGGACGTGGCCCTTACCAGGTTATGAAATTGGGTAATGTCAGAAAAACATAACATGAAATACTACAGCATTATTTATTCATTTATTTTTTATGCAGAGCCCATGATTTAAAAAAATAAATAAATGCAGCCTTACTGCTTGCATAAACAGTTCAAGAGAATCACGAGAATCTCATTATCAAATGTAGATTTATTGATTTTCAGCAAGTGTGAGCATTTTGATGAAGACAGCCACTTTGGCAGAGAGCTGCAGGGCTAAAAGATTAATCAGAAATGTGTTCATGCAGCTCCAAACTCATTTTGGAGCATTTTGCCTCTCAATGATCCAACACAATGAACATGTGCAAACACCTGGAAACCATTAGCAACAGTAATCAGTAATATGCAGCAAAAAAGGCTGGACTACTAATATTTCAGTAATTAAACAAAATTACAGTGACTAATGAACTGAAGCCTGAGCATGAGAAATATCACAATCAGGAAACCATTCAGCCCTAGTGTGCTGCTCTGAAACATTCAGTTGTGTGTTAAGCCAATGCCAAGGAGGAAAGACACCAAAAATGATCTTGAAGAAGCTATTTCTGTTCATCATCAGTATAGTAAAACTGGCACAGCTAGTTTAAGACAATTTAGTCCATAATTCTATAGTGAGGAAAAATATTTTCAACTGGAAAACATTCCAGACAGATGCGAAGATTGCAAGATCACCACCCCCAAGATCAGACCATTGAATGTTTAGATAAATGGCAAAATAGTAAAACACAACCCTCATGTTAAATATTCAAGTTAAAAATAGTGCAATATTTGCACATGTACAACTTCTTTGGAAAGGATCACCTCTGTTCCTTATTTTTCTCTTATAGTTTAAGGAAAGCAACATCTTAGACAAGGTGTATGTTTGAGAATGCCAAGTTCTCATGTCTGGAGATGACCAAACAGCATTTCAGCAAAGATATTTCACAGTAATTTTTTTTTTTTTTACAGAATTGTTGACAAAGAATGATTCCAGACCCCAACACAATATATACACACATATGCAGCGCAAATAAAATTCTTTAAATAGGTTCAGGTTCATATAAATTAACATAATATGACTGTCACTACAGGAATAAATAAAGTGCAATCTTAATTTAAATAACAAATCTATTTCAAAATAAATATTATCGAGCATTTATCGTTGTCGAGGTAAAACTGACTGATGATATTGATTTTAGGTCATAACTGCCCAGCTCTAATGGAACATGGTGTATAAAAGTGAGTTTCACGACTACTGTCAACAGACAGAATTTGTGTGACGGTACACACATTTTCACGACAGTTCGGAAATGTGTGCGCAAATCCACGCAAAGTTGATTTTTAAACATCCCGACGTGTATGTGGAGAATGCACGTTTTTTTGTCCAATCTGACTTTTTGTACACACGGCCCCAGATGTTTTTCCTATCATACAGGTTACAGGAAATAGTGCTGTCAGTATTCGCTGCATTTTAGTGTTTTAAGGATGCCACCGTCTCCTGCAGCTAAAAGTGCCTCACACCTTTCCCACTGGACTATAAGATGCTGGAATAAATGTCATAATCATGTTCATAATAATGATAAATACAGTGAAAATCAATTATCCACCCCCAATTCAGTCTGTGCCATCTTGTCCCCGGTAAATCATTTGTGCCACATAAAGCTTACCAGTGTTCCAAGTTAAAGATATCAGGATTTATGGTCAAAAGCAACCCCAACACTGCCTTAGTTGGCATTTTCAAAGTGGCTCAATCATCCTTGCATTCTTGTGAGCTTGTTTGTCGGCCCTCTGCACGACAGACAAGAGACCTTGGGTTCTGGGTCTTATCTTGTCATTTCTCATTGAAACAAAAGCCTTAAAATGGATTAGTACCTCAGCAAATACAAAACGCAATAACCACGCACAGCCTTCAATGGCTTATAGAAGGCTGGCCAAGAAACAACAGGTGCACAATCCAGGGGGATTTTACTTGTCCTAACAAACTTGATATGCTGGAGTGAATCAGTAACGCGTAGCTTTGGGGAAAGTTATGAACCCATCACAGCCTGCTTGCATAACCTCAGCTAACTAACTATACAACAAGCACATAGAATTACATGCTCAACGCTGGTCATCTCCAGCCGCCTGACTTCCATTTACGAAAACCACTTTCTCACACACATTCTCAGACACAGTTTGCTCGACACCAACGCTGCCAATTTTCAATATAAAAAAATTAAACTCATATCAGTTTTCAAATAGGTGTGTAGTGAAAAAAAACAGACACAGCTGCAACACCATGTGTAACTTTATGATTAATCACTGGCTGCAGAGGCTCAGGAGTTACAATGACAGGGAGTCATTGTGGAGTGATTAGGATGGGTATAAACTTGAGAAATATGCAGAAAGAAACACACCACATATGTTATAGTGAATGCAACTTAAATCTGGGTCAGTTGTCTTAAGGAACAAGAGCTGCAGTTTGTTCTGCTGTACTTCTGGGGAACCGTGACTCTAAATGTTAATAAAAAGGGGCCTGGCACGTCCCAGCAGTGGGAAAAAAAGCCCTATTGAATTGTTGAATTGTAAAGGCTTTGGCAGAGCTGTAGTTTGATAGTGTAAAGCGGACACAGACTTTACCAGTAAACCCTGGCAGTGGGTTTTTCCATAGTCACGCCCTGACTATGGAGAATGACAGAGAGCTACTGAGCGAGTCAGTCAGAGAAGCAGGGAGGAATGATGAGTGGCCATTTTGGCCTCCACGCATAAGCGACAGAGCTGCTATTGGGGCTTTTAGGCTGACAGCAGCAAGTCCTTAGTCCACATATGGGGGAGAGGCAGAGGGAGAGAAGGAGGGAGGGACACAAGGGCTAGAATGGCCTAGATCCATCACCTCAGCATTAGTTTGGTGTGTCTCAATGAGTCACGGACTGAGGGAGAACAGGGGACAGGAGCACAAGCAAATTTCAAATATAGTTTGACGTAATGCCTTCAGTTTGATTTGTGATATTCTCTTACCTCTCCACTTAGTGTTTTACAACATAATGTCAAAAGAACAAGGCCATCAAACCAACTACTTTGCCAAAATTAGCAGTACTTGTCATTTTTCATTAAAATTATGAATTTAATCCAATTATATTCAAGTCCAATGATAAAGATTACTTAAAGCAAAACACTCATTTCAAACAGGATTCAAAATTAGGCAATCTTCAGTGGCCTGACCTTTACTAAATTACAACAGGACTGCAATCCATTGAAAAGATTTCCTTGCATAAGAAGTCAATTTCTGGTGAAAATCATGGCCAGTGAACACATGGAATGAACTGCAGTCAGCTGAAACAGGAGGTGTATTTGACTATATTCACTTTATTTCACCTTTTCTAGGCTGAAACACCTGTATGCGAGCTTGAAATCGTTATTGTGTAATCACGTAGCAACTGAAAAGCGTTACTGTTTCCTGCAACCATATCTGGATTGTTTGCGTCAACTTTCCTGAAGTGGATTCATTTTAGAAACACAAGACACCTTGAGATGACGGAAACATCAAGAAAACCTCAAAATATACAGAGAAATGTCACTCAACACAGGTAAACTGCACAGGAAACACACACACAATGACGAGGTACTCAGTCTCACCAAAACTGCTTTTCGTCTAAAAAGATGCCAGGAATTGAGTCTGGCTCTCTGACTCAAGGACTGTAGATGCCTGGTGTTAAAATGGTGTGTTGAAATTCTTGCAAACTTTAGATCACTCAACAAGCCATAGAGGCACAGAAAATGTTTCCCAGAAGCACAAGAATACTCCTTCAGTAATATGAAATAAATGAACAAACATCTCTGTTAGATAACCTGGTTACAGAGAAAATAAATGGGACATACCCAAGATAGACACTAATTCTGGCCAAACATGACAGTTCTAGAGGTATTCCTATACTCTTTTTACTGAGGCATTTGAACCTAGTCCAGAGAGAAGCTCCTCGTTTCTGAATGGGTCCCAAATATCTTCCTCACACAAATATACATGCAGAAGATCCATGTTACATAAGTTGTGATGAATATGTGGGCAGCAGGTTTGAATAATGAGGAGTGAAACCTGGCATTAAAAGGATTACAGCCAAAGAACACACGGCGTTCCAGTCGAGACAGCACATAACAGAAATAATGCAAACGGCAGCAATAAAAAACAAGGGGGAGGATGGCCTGCTGTTGAGGGGCGTCTTTTTACGGTAACGGCCATCATCAATAAAACGATCATTTCTGGTAACCATGCCTCTGTTTGTAACAACTTGTTGGTTGTGAAAATTAAAATTATTTGAATTATATATATTTCTGATGAGTATATTCACTCAGTCACAAGTATCAGTGAGTTGAACATTTTGAGGAATATGTTAGCACTGATTTGCTGTCACTACAACATTCAAGTATTATTGCGTCACACCTTTAAGAAAAGTCTACCTCAACTGGCCTATTCCGTCACTGGCTACTTATACTCCCTCCTCATTCCTTTCTATCCCATACCCATATTACTTCAGTTTCAATCTTTATTGACCATGATGGCCACTTGGGACATACATCATCATGTTCCTATTGGTTTGCTTATATTGTGTAAGCTCTCAGAACAATGCAGAACAGATGGAAGCTTTTCTGCTCAAATACAGCTTTCTTACATCCCTCAATTACGCCGCTATGTTATGAAATGATTGTACCAAAGAAACCGTTCATCCTGGACAATTCCAGTCTCCCGATGAGCAACTGGTGCATCCTTACTTTTAGAGTATGTTGAGGGAGGAGAAATTACTTGCCGATATCTGGATCAAAATTACACAAACCACCTTCTAAAAACCAACAGACCATTTTTACAGCCAGTTTGATGCGAAGGCTGTTATTCTTTTGAGGACTATGATTATGCCTCAATATCACAACTGAGTCATCTGTACTCCAAGCAAAAGGACAGACAGGTGGTAATGTATAGCATTTTGGAAGCATTTTGTTTTATCCTTATCTCTTCTGAGGTTTTAAAGAAAGTTTTATATCAATGTAAATAAAAGTCTAACACATCAGTACAGACAAGCTAAGAAAGAGCTTTAATATGATATATCAACTATAGGCTTGCAGTACTCCCTAAGTAAAAATAACTGTATTAAAACAACCCTAGGTCTATTTTAGATTGCAAAGAGTGTCAACTTTAATTGGGTTCCACAATGATGTAGATCAAGGCCGTTTTGAGTTATGTGATGTTGTGTATGTGCATGTATTTGCAGCAAAAAAAAATAGGCAATGGATGTCAAAATAAAAATCATTCCACGTGAGTGATAGTTTGGATAGAGTCCTGACAGAGAAACAAGGATATTTATACATTGTACATATGGAAAAAGTGTATAAAGACATTGTCCAACATCTCTGTCTGGTCTCTGTCGTCTTGTTTTGAGTCTGAACAAATCGACTCCCAATGGTGTGCAAACTACTGACAATAGCCGCAGAAGGAGGAGAGTCCATGGCCCTTTCATCTTCTATTTTGTCATAAATGTACACGTAATGATCCAGCTCTTCTAGAGGAAGCCCCACCTGATAGTGTAATACCTAGCCAAGCAATCGAAGTGGATGACTTGAGCAGATTGACTTTGCTACATTTTACTAAAGCCTAGCCATTCCAGCAGTCAGAATGAGAGGTCAGGATTGATTGGTTATTGATCAGCCAGGAAACCTAAATTGCGATTGTCAAGACTATTTGTTTCCAAAGCTCTCAAAAAATCAATCAAAATTATGGGAACCTCAAGGCGAAACAGCCTTCATAATCATTGTTCAATTCATTGGCAAAAAATCTCTTCCTTAGCCTGTGACAAACAAGAAAATAAAAAGATGCCAGCAGGGCATGTTTTTATTTAATAATGAGATGATAAACTATAAAAGTACGTCACAATTGATTTGAAGTTATAAGATGTGTGGTCTTCTGTGCCTTTTCGTCACCTGTTTCAGGTCAGGGAAAGTTCATCAAATCAATACATGGAAACATTAGGTAATAATCTTTGTCTCAGTTCCCTTCCTTTAACGTCAGATCACAAGGCAAGAGGAGAGCGTTGTGAGTGGATTAACTACCAATGAGTCCACGTCACCAGACCTAAACCTCTGACGAACACAGGGCTATCATGAGAACAGCTTAGTAGCAAAAAACCCCTAACATTTCATTCAAGGTTTTACAGTCAGGCCACACCATCAACACAACACGTTCACTGAGATGACTCCCTGGTATTGTTTTGCTTTTATAGTCGGGCTGAAAATCCCTTTTTGGAGCCACTGTGCATGCCAACTATGAAAAAGTACAGGGAAAGTTCACAGTTGGCACAAGGTTAGGCCAACTTACCGTTAACCAAACCCACCTGCAGGGCAGGACACTGGCATAGGGCCTGTTTGATACTAGACGGAGTTTCATTCAACCTACCCTGTAAGTAGTGGCAACTAAATCACAACATTGCCATCTTCTGGTCGAAATCAGAAATTCACTTAATTCTCTGTAACCTATAGAAAACTTGAAGTAAACCCTGCTTAGACTGCTTTTTTGTTGTTGCAGTAATTAGAAAAGTACACAATTATATTATCTGCCACAATAAACTATAATTTTCCAGAAAGTGGGAATGAGAATGAGACAATGAGGTCCACAACTTAAGGTGGATGACGAGAGAAAGAGCAGCTAATGAAGTGGACATGGATCTGGAGGGAGAGTTTTTATGTTTAAAGTGTTTCGTAAGCTAATGAAAAGTTGTGAGTGTATATATACTGCTTTCGGTTTTTTGGGCAAATTTTGTATTAACTAATTAATATGTATGTAGACGACTGGGTAAAAACAAAAAAGAAATGTATGAGTGAATGAATGAGAAACAGTGAGGTGTTTTGTAGGATCCACAATGTATGTATGTGCGCACGCACACACACACACACACAC
This sequence comes from Cololabis saira, assembly GCF_033807715.1. Taxonomy (NCBI): domain Eukaryota; kingdom Metazoa; phylum Chordata; class Actinopteri; order Beloniformes; family Belonidae; genus Cololabis; species Cololabis saira. Next base: position 26,060,668 of record NC_084592.1, on the reverse strand, counting down.
ACACACACACACACACACACACACACACACACACACACACACACACACACACACACACACACACACACACACACACACACACACACACACACACACACAAAAGTACAATTGCAAAATGTAATGGCTCCAAGAACGACTTTTACACGGTCAATATTAGTTTCTTATTTGTTAAGAGGAAGAATAAGTTAAAAAAGTGTTTTATTTTCTTTCAACAATTTGATTTAAAAAAAATGTAGTCTATTTTATTCTATAATACTTTAATCTGCATTTGTCCAGGCCAATTTTGGTTATTTGGTTGCACTGTAGTCAGGATCCTATTATTCTGATCTCAACAGAGTTACTAAAACATTTGTGGCTGTTACAGGCCAGGTGCTTGACTTTGAGCCCACTATTGAAAATGCATCTTTTTCCTGCATTTTTACTCTGCCGAACAGTACCTCTGATAGATGAAATAAGGCAAAGCATCTCCTATCCTTTGTCTACTTGAAAATGACCCCTGCACCATTAATAATGAAATACAATGAAATCACATTAACCACTGCTGACTCAGGCAGGGACGCGATGTGCTGATGCAGCATGAAGTTCACACAGAGCTAAGTTGTCAAGTTTCAAAAGTCTCCCTTCAGTTGTTAGACCACGCCAAGTCTTCAACAGTGTGCGCAGGTCCACACTGACATCTACTGGCAGACAGCTGTACCATCACAAAGGTCAAACAGGGTGCTTCTTGTCTCATCACCACTTGAGTCTTTTTTGAGTAACCAATTGAACTTTTTGTTTCAAGAGAAATACTGGTGGAAGATACAAGTACGTTTGCTTTGTTTTTAAAGAAAAGAAAGAAAAATGCACAAAAGAAACAAAAATAATTGAAAAAAAAAAAAGAATCTGCATAGTCCCAAATGCATTCATACCTGTGAATACACAGATAGTCCGGGACTTTACATTCGTTCAACAGCTAGAATCCAAATGCATAGAAGAACTGAACTGAATAGAAAACCTGAACTGTAAAACGCCCATTACACTGCTCATAGGTTTTCTGAAGAGCCCTTTAGCCTCTTTTTCCTTATACTGCTGGATGCCCTGCTGCAAGTGGCTGGAACAAGCAAGCCTAGGAAAACATTGTAGCTTGGCTGGCATAGCTTATGCTAACCTAGGATGCTGATTAATATTATTTTACATACATTCTGATCAAATCTTTCCAAAACACCCTCACCTCAAGTGTTACTACCAAAGCTCCACCTGAACCAGCGCTGCCAGAACTAAGATGAGGACTAGCAGAGCTCCAGTGGCATGGTTGTAGTCAGGAAAGCCTACCGGCGTTGTGGGATGACTCACGGGTTCCTGTTGGCTTCTGCTTGTAAGGGAAGTCGGTACGGTAGGGAATGGCTCCTTCAGCCTACAATTGGAGCTGCAGAGCTCCCCGCAAACATTTGCAACATAACTTTCCATTTCAAATATTGTTTCGGTGGCTACATCAGAAATGGCCACTGTCTAGCTGACACAGGATGAGGTAATGCTGCCTGCTGCTTAGCTTTGTCCTTGGACCCCTCCAGATATTCTTTTTAGCTTTCTGATCCTTGTATGTTTTATATTTGTTTCTTGTTTTGATATTTTTTATTTTTTGTAAAGTTACTTGTCCTTTCTTTTATATGAAACTGAATTTATTTTTTTGCTGCTATCTTGACCAGGACTCCCTGGCAGAAGAAATATTGTATCTCAATGGGACTTTCCTGGATAAATAAAGGATAAATAAAAAATATATATGCTCAGAGGTTATTATGGTACGAGCGCCAAGCTGCAAAAGTGATGGCAGCCAGCCATTTGCAATGGCAGCTTCTAATAAAAAAAAAATGCCACACCTGTAATTATAGCTCAATTTATGTTTAAACAATTTTACCTGATGTGTGAAACAAAAGAAATCCTTTGCTGTAGTTTTGAAATCAATCTGTGGATATCAAAACTATACTGTAACAGGCTTTGAATGTGTTCATTTCTGAAGCTCGGTTGGAAATTTTACTACAAGGGTCAATGGAGACTGACTTGATTTTGGAACCAGCCCACATTGATCGGTCGACGAACTACAATTTCCTTCGTTCCTTGTTGGCCTCGGCCTGGGAGTTGGAATGCTGGCGCTTAGGCCTTTCCCTCAATGTTTGGAGGCAAGCTGCACATATTTCCACTCCTCAAAACTGGGGGTTTGAGTTAGAAAAAAAAACAGAACTGTATATGGAGCATTGAAGCAAGAAGGTAAACATGTCATGCCTTGTATTACTGGCAGTGGTTATTGTTTAGTATGAGCACATCTTTCCAGCTTTGAATCCGAGACTGATTCTGAATGAAAGAATTAAAAAGCTTCAGTTGTCTTTCATCAGCTGGGGGCCATACCAACCCTCACAATTAATTCAAGTCTCAGATGCTGAGGCTTTTCAAAACAATTGTAAATAAAAAAATAAATAAATACATTTAGAAAAATCTCAGTTCAATCAAGTTAAAGATAACGTATGTACAGGCGGAAAAATGAATCTACTTTCAGTTTGGCAAACAAACAACAAGTACTATTGTTTAATCTAGGGCAATTTAGTCTGCTTAATTTGCTTGCGTCAACAAAACCATCAAATTGCATTTTACAGGGCAGCAATTTATAGCTCTGTTTATCTTTCCTAGGTACCCTGTGAGATGTTGCACTTAAAGAAGTTAGATGAGGTAAGTCATGAGGCAAACAGGGCATAAATGCATACACTGCAGGCAGTGAGGGCCTGATGTGTGTGGGCAGGTCACAGCTTGGCAACCAGCAGGGGGTAGTACAGCATTGTTTACAGGGCTGGAAAAGGTCTGCAGGGTATGGTTTGCAGGATGCTGCTGTCACAGCCTCAGAAGAAGCCTGCGTGAGTAGTTTTAGCATTACATTTATAGCCTGAGGATGTAGTGCCCAATGTAAATGGACAAATCCTAAATTGAAAATGTACTTGTTGCACCAAAGAAAAGTGGAGCATGAGAGCCTGGTCGATTACAAACAGGACTGAGGACTGCAACAGCTGTTGATTGAGATTTGTTAAGCAATGCACAAACTTTACTGCAGTGCATTATGACAAAGAAATTGGGTATCAATTAAATATCCCTTAAATTCTTAGTTTGGTGGGTTACCTAAATATGCTCACACAATACTGGGGGCAGTTTATGGCCATTTAGATGCAGTACACAGAGAACTCTCCATCTCACACTTTATATAAGCCATTAAGAGAGACTCACCCAGACTAATCAAATGTTAAAGAAAGAAAATGTATCCCCCTCCCTTCAGTAGCCCCCTCCCCTCCCCTCATTCAAGTCACACAGCACAGAGTAGAGGATTATCTGTCACAATGCGATAGTGAATATGAAACCCTGTGAGAAAAAAACATTCATTGGTAGAACTCTCATGCCACTACAAGCACGAAGAAAACAATGAAACAACCAAACCTCATTAACATAAATAAGACAAGGAAGACGCCAGCTTTGGATTTATACTTCACAAGAGTGGGCTAGCGGTTTACTCCTGTCTTCACTTAGTGGGATACTAACATGCAGTATGATGTTTGTTTTTGAAATTCTCTGCTTTTCTAATGAAAATTAAATCAACACCTCTGATGACAAATGAGTAATCATTTCAGTCACTCTTTGCCATTTTATACACATGACACATTTAATGAGGAGAAAATCAAGCCTGAGTCAACAACAGAAACAATGGAATCATCATACAAGAGACAACAAAAACACAGGAATCTTTGCACTAATAGGAAAGTCATTAATTGCATTTTCTGTACCGTTTGTGCATGCGAGTTTGCCTATATATATATATATGTGTGTGTGTGTGTGTTTGTGTGTGTGTCCTGAGCTGAGTGGACAGTGTTCTGGCCACAGGAATGCCAGCCATGATTCAGCACATTGACTGCATGTTTAGGGGGATGACAGCAGCCCACTAATGCTTAAAAATAAAAATGTGTGACTGAAGATGAAACCTTGACTTCCTTTTACAGAATTATACATCCCACGCGCACCATTCAAGTATGCTGAAAGGATGGTCCTTTCAGGAAAATATATGATCTTAAACCACCAAGAATTACTGAGCACATTTTTGGAATCCCTTACTCCACAGGAACACTAGGGACCTATTGAGAAAACCCTCTTAGGTGCATCATAACTCTTGGAAGCATATTCGTGGTCCAACACCTTACTACAGCACTATGTTGGTTTGTTTTTATAGTCTGTATCGGAACCTCAAATATTATTTACTCAAAAAGGGAGAATAATCATATCAATTTGTGGTAATCACGTCTAGATAGTAATATCAAATCGGTTCTGATGTTAAAAGTCAGTCGTGAAATGTAATTGCAGTTCCATTGCATCGTACTGGAATATGGAGGATTTGTTGTGCCAAAATTAAATAAATAAATACATCATTAATTAATTAAAATGGGAATGAAATATATCATTAATTAATTAAATGTGCCATTAATTAATTAAAATTAGAATTAAATACTGTGTCATTAATTAATTAAAATACAATTAATTTTGTAACGAGTGAAACTGACAGTTTTACATTTACATTTCATGATTCAGCAACACGAAATTATTAATTAAATGTGTCATTAATTAATTAAATGCTGAAATAATAAATATATTTTTTTACTTAAAATGAATTGTATTTTAATTAATTAATGACATATTTCATTCTAATTTTAATTAATTAATGATGTATTTATTTAATTAATGATATATTTCATTCCCATTTTAATTAATTAATGATGTATTTATTTATTTAATTTTGGCACAAAAAATCCTCCATACTGGAAGAGCTGCTTCCATCAGAAGTTAAGAAAAATTAAAACATTGGTATTGATGCAAGCATCAGCCAAATCAAACTACAGCTAACCACCCAGTGCTAGCCAATTAAATCGCACATGGGGCAAGACCTTTTCAACACACCCTGCTTACTTGCGTCCCTCGTGGGAAGAAGGTTGATTGTTGTTAATTGGTATGTCAAAAGGCGCCCGGGGTAGAGTATTGCTGCACAGTGCTGTGTTAGTTAGAAATACTTTTTTTTTTTTTTAACCCTGGTAATAATGGCCCCCAATTTTATTATTTTCATTTTTTGTTGGGAACCCAGCAGGGTAATGATTATTTCACCATGCTGAAATGAATGGAGCAACAGGTCATTCATATAATGTCAAGGTGCCAATTAAAATCAAAGAGACGAACAACCCTCCACTTCCCAGTACTCCCACCAAAGACAATAAAAAAATAAATGGCTATAAATACACATACATGCACACTATCACCGGAGCAACAACAAATTGAAAAGAACCACTGGCACAATATAACAATAATCACTGCAGGCGCTGTTCTTCATCGATGTTAGACTTTTATGGCAACGTGTGTGTGAGTGCATCCAAGTGTGTTCGGCTGGGAGGCTGAAGATGAAAGGCAAACTGAGCACAATCCATTATCATCCATTACAGACCATTAGTTTCCCCACAGCACTCTTAAGTGAAACAATCCTGTTTATTGATGGAAAAATAAGCAATAAGCAAGAAGGGGGTCGACAAACAAAATCAATGTCACATGTACTCAAAGCATACAAAGAAGCAGCGCACCATGATTTAAAGAGACATACAAAGTAAGAGCTGTTCTGTTATTAACCCGTTGTTATAAGCCCACAATATCCGTAGTATTCCATTTCTGCTTTCATTGCTATGCAAGAGACAGTAAAAATTCAGCAATGTGTAGTGAGACCTCCCTGCCCTCCCTCTCTTTCACACTGTCTCTCTCACACACACACACACACAACATGTTGATGCTCTGCTGTGTTCTCGTGCTCTCTGGCCTGGTCTGTGTGCTATAAATGGGGGAGGTGTCAGCGTAACATAACAATTGTTGTTTACTTTTAATGAAGCATTCTGGTAATAAGCATAGGACAGGACAACCTAAGGCATAGCTGAATATTATGCTGTTGATGCATTTGTGGTCTTAAAATTAAAACAATTGTAAAGTAGTTGATTCTCTTTTATTAACTTAAAAAAAATTGTAAATTGTGTAAATTGTTTTTAAAAATTCCTAAAAATGTCTTATGTCCTATCATAATCATAATTGTTACAATATATGTATTTATTTTCATAATTTTATAGTGTAATCATAATAAAAGACATCGTGCAGGAATAGTTTTCGTATGGTAGCACGATGTCAATTGTGATTTAAAACGCAAGCAAGTGATATTCAAGGTGAATATACTCACTATTTGAGCAGAAAATCAAGACAGCAAACAGAAGAAGCTATTTGGTCGATGCGGATGCAGCCTTTTCGCAAAGCTAATTTTGCTAAACCTAAATTGAGACCCTGAGTCACACACAAATACATCAGAGAGAAAAAACTAAAATAGCAAAACCTGCACCAATGATAAGGACATAAAAGTGGACAGGTTTTAAGAAGGACCTTGTTCCACCATTTGATTCTAGTATTGCTGATTGGTAGAAAGTCACTGAAGAAAGATTTCTAAGGCTGGGGAGACGGGTGTCAACAGTTTGTGTTACGACTCTCTTTACCACAAACTGTGGGTACACTTGTTTTAGTTTGGCTTAACAATAATCACTTAAGGGCATTTCTAAAAATGTACATCTGTAACATGCAGTAAAGGGCCATAGGACAGGAACTTGGGACAGCTGCATGAGGATTGTAAGACACTGTACATAACAAGTCCTTCTTTCAGCAATTATTTACTCTTTAAAGATTTGGCGCAGCCTTCCTGTTTGTAGCATGAATGTGTAGACATCATGGCTGCCACGTGTATCTTCCCTTCGTTTGGTGCATCCGTTGTGAATGTCCAACAAGACAGACTTTTCAACTAAAAACTCAATAAATATCACAATTAAATTACAAGACAGCCACCCCTGCATGTAGAAAACAAATGGACAACTAACAGACTGTTAATTCACTAACTGAGGCACAAAAATTAAGACAAGTTAGATGTCGTCACAAAACAACACACCGCAGAGGGTCTGAAAAGAAGCAAAGCAAGAAGTGGCTATTTAAAGTATCTCCTTTATCTCAGATCTACTGTAGAACTATATAATGCAGCCTCTGGGTACCCGGTCCATCATAAGGTGTGGTGTACACATTTACAGGTTTAAATTGTACATAGCCACCTACAGAACAGACAATGATGAAGAAAATAGAAGTAACACAATGGGAGGATTTGTCAGAACTGCAAGACTCAGTAACTATGCTCAGTCTGGTTCCATCTGGGCCAGGCTGTTGTGTCCCCAATGATCTAAACCACAGTCAGTAGACCTGACTAAGTTGGTTTGGGTCAGGTTGGGTCACTTCCGCTGTGTGTTGGGGAGTTTAGGGATCTCATTGATCTCCACACAATGAGCAACAGACCCAGGTCACACCGGCTCTCTGCGCTGCCAGGGGGAAGATTACACTGAAAACAGCCAGCAGCAGAGATAGCCATCACACTGCCAAGCCACATTCCCCTGAGCTTTCACACACAAACACACACACTTTTAGACTGCATTCATACCAACAATAGATCAGCATTTGAAAAACAAAAATATTCAGCCGGCTCATTCATTTCCAAGAGATCACTGTTTGACAAAAGATGCATTCTTATATCCTAAATATATTAATGAAATAAGTTTTATTAACAACCTTCACCAGATATTTAAAAAGACAATGAACAAAGATAAAATGTGAAATATTCTTGTTCCACTGTCTCTTACCTAATTTACATCAAACTAAGTTAGCTTGGTATTTGTACTTTGTATCTTAATTTAAAAAAAGAAAAAGCCTGCTCAATCTTTTTAGCAGTCACATCTCCATTACCGTCACAGCCCAGGTAGGATCAAAACTCTACCACTCCACACCACTTGGTGTATGAACTTTTGCAATTTGCCAAATGCCAAAAAGAAAAGATAAACAGCAAAGAAGAAGCAGAAAAAGCAAAAAAGGAAAACACTGGAAAGATGAGATCAACATAGACGCAGCTGAGGTGGCTGCTGGGTTTCTCTTTGCATGTGCTGTGAAAGTGGCAATGAATGAGAAGAGACTATTCATACTTGAAGGGGGGCATCTAGACAGCTGAACACAGTTAACCAGGTTGAAGTACCATGACCCAATGCAGGAGCCTGTTTTTCACCCCATATAATTTTCCAAACTTCTCATTGCAGAGTGTTCCTGGTAATGGAGACAGATGACATTTGAGGCCTCATAAAAATTTCACCAGACTTTCACTGATGTTAACCTGTTCGACGACCGGTACTCTTTTTACACTGAAATTCAAGTTGTTTAAATTTGAGGCCAATTTAAATCAAATTCAATGACCAACAAACAGCAATTTCTACATTCATACCAAGACACTCACACACAGACAAAAACATGAATGACATTTGCTCTTTTATATCACACCTTACAGAGTGATATAGAAGAGCAGAGCCATCAAAAATTAAGACTGTCTAACAATTTCAAAACATGCCACATGTAAGAGTCAGCCTCAGGTATTCAAGGATGACTACTTACTATCTGACACAGTCAGCTACCTAAGGTCCTTTACCATGTATACACAAAATTACCAAGAATATTGCAACATCTATACTGTATAAAAAGATATGCACTCCATGCACTCCAAAATTCCAGCTCACACTAACATATCATCAAATGTAAAATATTTGTATGACACCAAAGAGAAATTAATTATACTCAGGGATAAAACACTCACTCCAACTACAGACAACATTGGTGGCCACACATAATTATGTACCATTTCACTGTGGTTCAGACTCATGGGAACTCGACAATTGCATCCTGTTTAACTTGGCGCTGTCCATGTTGGATCATTGACAAAACAATGGATGAATTTAAGAAAGATTTTAAAGCAGCTGTGGTTGACAGACGGTATATTTAAACTATAGTCATGTTTCTATTACTAGACAACTAGTTAGAAAAATGCCAAATATCATTAAAAAAAGTTTTATGCTTTGACAAGGTGGTTTTTTGCATGTTTAAATAATCCAGTTCATTGCAAAGGTGTAAAGGAAACACTTTTTGCGCATTTACACGTCTCTGGGAGCAATGGATGTGACGTAGGTGGTCAACCAAAAGACATCAAACTAGTTTCCAGCTGTTTTTGTCCTCATATATGCAATGTATTGTGTTATAACACTATAATCATTATACATTACCACATTACATAAGGGCTTTGAATAATCATTTAAATAATCAACCACTGCCTTTTTCCTCTGTTAACCATTTCAACAACAGTGGTCACAGCAGTCATAATAACTTGTCCAAAAATAAAGATGTCTTCGACCATCTTCTTCAAAGTCAAAATCTGTGGAAACACAGGACTGGGTTTTGCTTTTCTTTTGCAAAAACGTTTAACAGAAATGAAAAAATTAAATTTATTAGGCATGTAAATATGTAGACTTTTAATATCCCTTTGCTAGACCCCAACACTATAAGGTTATATAGTCCTGTACATCGAACCAACATCAACCTTTACAGGGGACACTGGACCTGCACGTCTCCATTTTTAATCTACAAAGGCATCCTTAAAAACAGTTTTTTTGAACAATAAAATTATCTAACAATTATCAAAGTATGACTTTCACTAGTGAACTTACTACATTCTTAGTTTCAATATTTAATCATTTCGAAAATAAATAATAAAACAGAAGATATATCCATCTGAGGTTGATTGTATTTAGCATGTGGATGAATCCAGGTTTCTGGGCTGTAAAGGGGTCCTGCGTTTCTAACACGCGAGACAAAATCACATGTCTAACATCTATCCACCAGGTTTTCTTATAAAATGAGATACTGCAGGACAATAGTGTTGTCTGGGTGTTTTAAGAGTGTTGTTGTGATCTTGTGCTGCTCAAAGCGAGTGCCACACACTGGCTTAAGATACTGGAAAAATTAGTCTTGCTGTTGTCCTTTAGTTCAGTGATTCTTAACCATAGGGCCGCGGCCCACACTTGGGCCGCGAGCGCCATCTAGTGGGCCGCGAAAAAAAATCAGTTTTGTACGTGTGGGCCGCGAGGGCCGCGAGGGCCGTGGGACTGCATAGCAACTCCCGACCAAATGAGGAGAAGAAGACACTCAGCTAGCTGTACGTGTAATAGTAAGAGACATGGTGTGCATTTATAGAGAAAATCCTTCATTTTGCACAGAGTAGGTTTAGATCCGCCAGGATCAGGGATCGATTACTTGGGTCTGCGCCCAGAGCGAGCGAGCGCGGTCTGATCATTTATCCCGACGCGTCCCCGCGGCCGGGGAGGTCGGTGCCGCTCGGGCGGTAGGCTCCGTCGTTACTGCTGAAGGATTGTAGATGTAGATGTGTCGGCTGGACTGTTGTTCGGGCTCGCAAAAGCATCGGAAAGTGACACGGCTGTAGCGGCCAGAGCTGCGGGCTCAGCTGATCAGGCTCGGATGAAATCCGACACGCGCAGTCCTGACAACTTATTAATGTAAATAAAACTTAGTAAGTTACTTATTAAGTAATTAGCTTGACTCTTACAGAGATGAGAAGCTAAATAAAACTAAATATCGTTCCAGGCTCATCAATGAGCACCTTCTCATGAGAACCTGACACCATCCAGCCCAGATTTAAGTTCTGGCAGGAGAAATTAGAGCTCAGTTCTCTCACTGAACGACAGAAAGTGGGGACATATAAGATTATAAGGGGAAGAAAGAAAAACTGCAAAACTGTTCAATTGTTAAGATGTGTTTATATTCATTTATTATAAAAATGTGTTGAGACAATTAACAAAGAAAAGGGGAAATTCAAACTGCTGGTAAAGAAATAAAATAAGATAGCATTTGAAAAATAAAATAAAATCTATTTTATTTTTAAGAGAAAAAAATATGTGTAATTGAAGTTACACATGTTAAGTGGCAAATATGCACTTTTTTAATATAACAGTCAGATGCAGATGTTGATACAACTATGAGGTTACTTGAATATGTATATATATATATATATATATATATATATATATATTTATTGTGATGTTCTGGACCTTCGCTTGAGTAAATTTTCTCTAAATGGACCTCTTAAAGTTGAATACCCCTGCTATACAGTGTTAATATTTAACGGGCCCCGGGCCACTCTGTACTGAAAAAATTGGGCCCCAAGGTCAGAAAGGTTAAGAACCCCTGCTTTAGTTGTCATGCTCTACACACATGTAGCTGACAGTGGTTCACATGATGCTGGACATCAAAAACACAAACCCCTTCCGTGTAATCGATGTACAATGTATGTACAATAGCACATTCTTCAACTGAGTGAGACATCTCCCTTCCTTCCTATCTCTACTGAGATTTGCACATGTGCAGTAGAGTAGCGTTTTCCAACCCTGGTCCTCACTGCACACTGTCCTGCATGTATGAGACATTACCCTGCTTCAACAAACCGTGATACAAGTAGCTGTGCCATCAACAGAGTTGTATAGACCTTGATGAGAAGCTAATGAGGGCCGTTTATTAGAATAAGGTACACTATGGTGGCGGCTGATGCAACACCACAGCGACTGATAGTAAAATTCCTTAAAAAGGATGTGTTTTTAAATTAAGGCCCCGTTTACACGTAGCCGGGTATTTACAAAAACGGAGGCGTTTTCATGCGTTTTGGCCGTCCGTTTACACGGAAACGGAGGTCAAAGTCACCAAAAACGATCATTTCTGAAAACTCCGGCCAAAGTGGAGATTTTCAAAAACTCCGTTTTCCCGTTTGCGTCTAAACGGAGGAAAACGGAGATTTAAGCTTCAGAACGTCACATTATGCACCAGAAACTCACCAGCGTCATGTGTGCGACCTGTGTTTACAATTAGTTTGGCCACCGTCAATATTTTCTTGTATTTTACCTGTTTAATATTCTAAAGTCACACTTAAAAGTAACTCTCCCCCCCCCCCCCCCGTCCAGCCTCCTGCTCATTCAAGCCTGTGAGCGCGTCAGCCAGCAGCATGAAGCCTGAATTATGGTTCCGCGTTAAATCGACGGCGTATGGTACGCGGCGACGCGCAAGGTACGTGCGCGTCGCCGCGTACCCTACGCCGTAGGCTCTGCGTTAATGTAACGCGGAACCATAAATCAGCCCTTAACTGGAAGTTACACACGTGTCATTTGTTGATGTTTTTCCAGGATTCTGATTGGCTTGCATGACGTTAAGAGCGTTTTCATGCGGGTCCGTGTAAACGAGGATTTTTTTGAAAACGTAGAGGGGAAAATATCCGTTTTTGTAAATACCCGGCTACGTGTAAACGTGGCCTAAGTGTCCATCTTTCATGTCTTTAATTTATAATTAGCACATCATTTAAATAACCTTGTGCAAAATTTAAATGCTGAGAGCTAAATAAGAGCCATCCAATAATTAGGAGATTCATAAGTACAATAGCTGATTAGTCAACTAATTGTTTCAATAGTCGATGATTAATCAACTATTAAAATAGTTATTAGTCTATCTGGAAGGTTGGTGGACTGGTCCCAAGCCCTGTCATGTGCCAAAGTATCCTTGGGCCCTGCACTGACCATCAATGTGCTCATGAGTGTGAGTGTAGAAATCAATACAGTGTGTGTATATAGAGTAGCTAGGTAATAGAAATGCTGTGGTTTGAGTGTGTTTAAAAAGGCACTATATAGTTGCCACATATGCAGTTGTTAGGTAAAAGCATAAACCACACTTATATCTGACAGTGCTTAAGTCCCTTAAATATATAATTCATCTGAAAAATTGTCTCATTTGCAAAATAGGACATCCGAGTGCTCTGTTGCTGAGGAACTAAAAAAAAATACATAACACTGAAACCATTCACAGTAACCAGTAAAGCTCTTTTTGCCACAGTAAAGCTGACCCAACCCTGCAACATGTCATGATATCTCTGATTCAGAACTCCCAAAACATCACATCAAATCAGCCCTCAAAAGTGAGACATATTTGATTTCTTTAAGATAGCATGACTGAGGTTTTTTTTTAGAGAAGATGAAAGTGCTAAAATCTCACCGTAAATGTAATGTTTAAAAAGGGGAAAGGGTGTATGATAAAGGGGTGGGGTTCATTTGAATTTATTTGAAAAATGTCATGTTTATTTCAATTTAGTTCAGAAAATTTTGAATAAGTTTTATTTTTATTAACAGTGATAGCCCGATACACACAAGAGATAAAACTATTTTTATACTATAATCTCTCTTAAGTTGTTTTGTCATTGTTTTCTCCTACAAAAATAAAAAGCAGTCAGTCAGAAAGGAGATCAATTTGGGCTTTAAAGCTCAAGTTTTTAAGTTAATACCACTATCCTGTTATTTAAACAGGTTGCTGAGATGCACCTGCCGTGAATGACAACCCACATATACTTCTTATATGTGTAGCATTAGGCTTGTCACCTCCACCCTCGTCTGGTTGTACTGTTCTCTGGTTGACGTTTTTGTCACCTGGGCCAGCATGGATCAATAAGTAGATTAGGTTGTCCTCCACTCTGTCCAAGTGTACTTGGACAGGACAGTGAACCTCAACATGCCTGTGGGATGATCAGCAGGGTGTGACTGTAACAACATGGTACTGCCATAAAGATGATGGGGCTGTAACTAATGGCTATTGTAGTAGTTGAATAATATGTTGATTATTTTTACAACGCATGTCGACTTGTTCATTATTTCATGTCATGCCCTCAGAATGTCATCTGAAGCATCCTCCAGTTCATCGTCTCCTGTCTCAACTATCAACTGAAACCACCTGGAATAACTGAACTCCTGGTCGTTGCTTGCAACAACAGCATGTCAACAACAATGAAACTAGCCCATAGAGCTATAGCAGACATGGCAAGAGATATCCGACCGAGAGCCACACAAATGACAGAAGAGAGAGCAAAAAAGTCACCGATCAAGAGAACAAACATGAGTAAATCAACCAGTGATCACCTCAACCTCCTCCCCCTGAGCTAAGAGAAAAAAGAAAAAAAAAACTCTAAAAGGAGACGGCAATAGACAGCAAGTTAGGTGATATAAATTAACGTTTTTTCTCTTGACAACTGCTGTACATGAAATTCTTTGAAGATGCCATTAACTGTCATCACCACTATCTTCCAGGTCAATAAACATGACTAAACTAAAGTGCTTTAGTTCGCTATAAACACAGGTGATTGGACATTTCAAGTTAAAAGCAACATCAGAACAGTTTCCACTGGCTTTTGCCAAACGTTAATCTTTCCACTGTGACAAGACTGAATAAACTTTGTCCAATGTCACAAGGTCCAATAAAACAATGTTTATACACCAGACTTTTTAAGTCTTGCGAGTTTTAGACATTCAAGAGCTTGTCTTACAACGTGACCCAATATTTTCACCAAATATCTGTGTGTCTGCTATTTTTTCAATAATCAAAAATGTAATTTGGAATGATGGGGCCGGCAGGAAAGTCACAGTTTTTAGCTGTATGACATCTTGGAGTCACACAAAATATGACCCTGTTAGGCAGCGTGTATGAAGTGTGCTTGGGTCAGCCAACAGGATAGTCACCTCAGTTTACACTACTTCTTGTTAATGAGGTAAAGGCAGAAAGATCTTTAAGAAGTAAGAGCTTTTAGTGGGCTATGTCAGCCCCCACCGATACACTGACATAAGATAAACTAGAGAGAATAGTGAGCATAATAGACAAAGACAATCTCTGCATTTATAACAAAGCTTTGGTTTGGCATAAATTCTGCTGATCAAAGACAATAATCCACCTGACCCCACACACCATCAACATTCCTTAGTGTTAAACATCATGTGATAACAGAAACCATCCTACACTATCCATCTAATTGACCTATTAAGATAAACAGAAACAAAAAAAATACCATAGTTCTCTCTTCGTTACGTAATGTATTCCTGATAATACAGTTTCTCTTCTCTACAATCAAATTTGATTAGTTATAATTCCGGTATTTTGACCAACCTAAAAGCTAACAGAGGTCATTCTGATTTGCACAAGTCAGGAAAAAGGGCAAAGGGTTTTTGAGTGCATTGTGGGCAATTTCCTCCTGCTGCAAAGTGATTAAAATTCCTGTCTAACCTCAAAAGTTAGATCTTAAAACTTACTGGCAGGACATTCCAAAGGCTTTTCACTTTGTTCACAGCAAAGAGAGACAGGATTTTAAAATCAATACGCTTTTCAGGAGAGAGAACAGTTTGGGAAAGTACTTTTCATTTCCGCTACCAGAGCATCATCTTCTGCAGAGTTCATCTAAAGGTTTAAAAAGTACTTATTCACCTGGATGAATGTATGCCATAAGATTAAATCTAGCTCGCCTTCTACAAAACAACACATTTCAGTTATTTTCTATCAGACATACACCTACTTCTTTTATTATGTCACTTATCGAATAATCACAACAGTGTCAGCGCCTCTTGCTTTTTAACAACGCTGGGGGTGTGTAAGACAAACTGCACACAGCATAAATTCTGCCCTGTAAGGCAGACAACTGGGAATAAGGGAAGCAAGCAGTTGAAGAAAATGTTGAATCACTGCATCCACTTTGTAAGTGCAAGAGATGCAACATCCAGCTGAGTCCAGTGCTGTGTCCCACTGACAGAGAACAGACAGTGCAGTTGACCGGTTACCTAGATTAATTACAACATCTTTCTTCCATCTCAGTTGCCACAACAACCAGTGAAGTCAGTCAGCTTGTTAGGCTCCAACACCCACATAACAGAGGGTACCTGTCTGCATTCTGCTTTTTTCCACTAGGCTCAGTGCAATGGACAGCAGTCAATAAAATCAATGCAAATAAAATGGGAAGAAAAGTGATTTAAAAGTGTCTTACCCCTCCTCCTCTCCATCTACAGGCTTGAGACCAGCTGGTGCAGTTAAGGCACTGGCGGTGGTGGAATTGCCCTCAGTTTCTTGACCTTGACCGGTGTTATATCCAGATCCAGCTTCCCCGGCAGATAGCTTGGGCAGCCCTAACAAAGCAGACTGATGCTGGAGGAGCAGACGCTGGGCATCCTGCAGCTGGGTGGTGGTGAAGTTGGGCAGACTGGCGTAGAGAGCACTGGCCTGGGCAGCATGAGATTGGGCCTGGGCACTGCTGTGGTCCTGGGTCAAGCCGGCAGACGAGGGCTGGCTATGAAGAACACCCTGTAGAGGCATCCGACCGCTATTACCAGTGCTGTGGGCTTGAGTTTGGGCCTGATGATCACTCTGGGGGTTGGGAGGAGGCATACTAGGTGCAGATGCTTGGTTCTGATGGATCGTGGTGGCCAGCTGGCTGCTCAGGCATGGATTTTGGATCTGTGTCGGGAGTGACTGCGGCTTCTGCTGCTGACAATCAAGATGGCTTGGGTGGCTCTGAGGCTGCTGGCTCAGACTTGCTACTCCAACGTGAGAGGACATACTGGAGTTTGTGGCCTGTAAAGACGGGGACTGTGTGTGAAGAAGTCCCTGTGATTGCTGACGGCCTCCCATCATGTGGCTAGCTCCGTTTGCTGGCGCAGAAGGTGCTGAGCCAGTTTGGTTGGAAAGAGGCTGAGAAGCAGCAGCCTGGGTGATCCCCTGTTGCGGCTGGATGTACTCAGCTGGCCTCATTGACACTGGGGGTGCTGGCGAAGTAGCAGCTGATTGTTGTGCAAGGGTGGCATAGCCTAATTTCTGCTGCTGAACACCCATTAGGCCCTGTGAAGAGCCTGGAGGTTGATTAGCAACTGCCTGGGCGTAGGTGAGCTGCTGCTGGGGGACAGCAGGTGTAGGGAGACCAATGGCAGTCTGGTGACCGGACATGGATGCAGGCTGATGAATGTTGGCAGAAGCTGAGGGAGCCACGGTGGTCTTCACTTGTGGATGGGTGATATCCTGGGTGTGCATGTGAGGTTGAGTTTGAGGTACGCCCATGTTTAATCCACTAGCGAGAATACCTTGATAGCCCTGAGGAGCGGAGGCGTAATCCTGGGCATGTTGGGGGACTGGAGGTCCACCAGCCTCTCCACTACTTTCAACGTAATGGCTCACTGTACTCAGAGTACTACTCACAGAGCTACCACTTGTGCTTTCCCTCTCAGAGGCCCCAGTAAAGCTCTCAGAAGCAAACTGACGTACACTGAGAGACCCTGTGTCAGGTGCAGAAGTACAGGGCGCAGGGGCTGGTGCCTCTTTGTCGTAAAATTCAGTGCATGTCCATCTGCCCTTCTTGAAGGGCTCAGAGCTAGAGTCCAGCTTTACCACCCTGAAGCGAGAGCTGGTAACACCCACTGCAGGGGCTGGAGTTGGAGCAGCTGATACAGGAGCAGAGGCCACAGCTGTAGCGGGAGCAGGAGCAGGCTGCAACACAGCTGACCCAACTCTTCCCTGGATCCCGCTGGGAACTCCCATGCCCCCAGAAGCATTGACAACAGCAGCAGCAGCAATTGTTGTAGTTGTCATGGTGATGTTGGAGTTGATGTTTTGGTGTTGCTGGATCATGCTGACGTTAGTGGTGTGCATATGGTTACCTCCGGCTGGAACAGCACCACCCCCACTGCTGCTAATCACATTGGGGGGGAAGCCACCACCGCTACTGCTAGCACTCGTGCTGATTCCCCCTCTCACAGGCACACTGGCAGAGCTCAACATATTCACATTACTAACACTGCTGGTCTGGGGATTAACTACACTGACTGTGGTGCCCGTAGCAGAGCTGTGCATTCCAGGGACAGATCCTGAGGCCACAATCCCCACAGGCTGAGAAATGATACTTGGAGGGGCAGCATGGGAAACATTCTCTTGAGGGCCCCCCACATTAGAAGGCATTTTCTGGGCGAGACAAGGTAAAGCTTGAGAAGCGTGGACAGACTGGGCGTTTCCAAGGACAGAGGACAGAGAGTAGCTCTGGCCGTGGTTAGGATGATGAGGATGTTGGTGGTGTATCGTCCCGTTCACCATGGCTCCACCGTGCCGTTGTCCCTGGATCAGGGTATGAGGGTGCGATGGCTGGTTGGGGGAGACAGCTCCAGGGGTTTCCGCCTCATGAAAATTATTCAGCGTCTCCTCCGAAGAGCTCCTCTCAGCTCCAACTATGTCATTCGCTCTGGAAAGGGACACGTCCAGGATTTCAGAAGAGGACAAATCCTCCGTGTGGGACTCGTCCAAGTCATCGTAACTTTCCGTGTCCTCTGCAATACTGTTATTGGTACTAACTGATATTTGTGCTGGAGTCACACTCGTTATCTGGAAGCCGCTCTTCTTTTTCATCTGAGTCCCGGTCTGCTGTGCGGGCTGAGGCTGGGAGAGCAGATTCAGGCTGTGGGGAGGAGGGTGATGGGGACCCGGGGAGGAAGAGCCACCCTGCTGGATCAACAGGGCGGGCTGATGATAATCATCGGCTGAGACGTGGCTGTTGCCGACCCCCGGGTGGGCCGGCGTGGACAGCGTGGAGCCGCTGCCCGTGCTGCTGCCCCGTCTGTGCAGGCCGGCCGGATGCGCCATCTTCCTGCCGGAGTCTCCTGCAGGCTCCGGGTGATGCATGAGTCGACCCGGGCGGTACTTGCTCTCCCACGGTATCCGCTAAGACTGCTGGTCGCCGTTTTGCCAAAACTACGTCTAACAGACAATCCAATTGAAAAAAAAAAAAAAAAAAAAAAAAAAAAAAGACAAAAATACTGATCCAAAGTGCTCTCTGTCTCTCTGGTGTTTATACAGCCCGGCTAGGCTGCTTGCTCAGCAGCTAGCGCTAAAGTCAGCTGATGTTGCCACTCACTCACGCCGGTACACGATCAGCCTGCAAACCGTTAAACCAGCATCCCCTTTGCGAAAAGACACGTATTAAAAGCAGAGCGTGCTGAGTGAGTGAGTGATCCGCCTCGCAGTGATGACCTAGCTAGCTGCCAGTCTCCATCCCCGGCTAGCTCCGCTCTTCACAGCTGTGGATCTCCTAGAGTCACAATTCAGTCCCAGACACCTCTTTATCCGTCACAAAGACGAGAGTGGTCACTTAGCAGTGGATTCCGGAGGTTAGATCCATGGCGGCGGGTGGTGTTCGGGGTGCGGGTTTTGCTGTATCACTGGTCTCCCCGGCGGCGTCTCTCGGCGTGTGTGCGGCTGCTGCTGCTGCTGCTGCGCGGCCCCGGCTCTGGCGGGGACGCGGGGACGCGCCCGGGGGGGCGGGGCGCCCCGTAACATGGCGACCGCGCATGCGCGCTGCTGCCAGACATAAAGCAGTCTGGGCGAGGCGGCGACTGCACACGAGCTGCGATGTCAACACACACACGAAGTGGAGCGGAGAGACCCGAGCACGGTCGCTCCTCTTACAGGCTTGTGCTGTCTGTCTTCGGGTCAAGGAAGGAGGAAGGGAAAAAGGGAGGGAAGAAGGAAGGAAGGAAGAAGGAAAAGAAGGAAAGAAAGAAGGAAGGAAGGGAGAAAAGAAGGATGGAAGGATGGGAGAAAAGGAAGGGAGAAAAGAAGGGAGAAAAGAAGGAAGGAAGGAAGGAAGGAAGGAAGGAAGGAAGGAAGGAAGGAAGGAAGGAAGGAAGGAAGGAAGGAAGGAAGGAAGGAAGGAAGGGAGAAAAGGAAGGGAGAAAAGAAGGGAGAAAAGAAGGAAGGAAGGAAGGAAGGAAGGAAGGAAGGAAGGAAGGAAGAAAGGAAAGAAGGAAGGAAGGAAGGAAGGAAGGAAGGAAGGAAGGAAGGAAGGAAGGAAGGAAGGAAGGAAGGAAGGAAGGAAGGAAGGAAGGGAAAAAACAAGGAAAGAAGGAAGAAAGGAGAAAAGAAGGAAGGAAGTAGGAAAGGGAGTAAGAAAGGGAGAAAAGTTGGAAGGAAGGAAGGAAGGAAGGAAGGAAGGAAGGAAGGAAGGAAGGAAGGAAGGAAGGAAGGAAGGAAGGAAGGAAGGAAATAGGAAAGGGATTAAAGGAAGGGAGAAAAATGGAAGGGAGGAAAGAAGGAAGGGAGGGAGAAATAAAGGAAAGAAGGGAGAAAAGGAAAGAAGGGAGGGAGGAAGGAATGGAGAAAAGGAAAGAAAGAAAAGCAAAGAAGGTAATAAAGGAACGAATGACGGAAGGGAGGTAGGAAGAAAAAGGAGTAAAGGAGGGTAAAAAAGGAGGAAAAGAGGAAAGGAAGAAGAAAGGAGAGAGCAGGAGGAAAAAAGGAAGGAAGTAGGAAAGGGAGTAAGGAAGGGGGGAAGGGAGAAAAGATGGAAGGAAGGAAAGAAGGAAGTAAGGAAGAAAAGAGAAAAGAAGGAATGAAGGAAGGAAGGAAGGAAGGAGAAAAGAAGGAAGGAAGGAAGGAAGGAAAGGAAGTAGGAAAGGGAGGAAAGAAGGGAGAAAAGATGGAAGGGAGGAAAGAAGGAAGTAAGGAAGAAAGAAAGGAGAAAATAAGGAAGGAAGTAGGAAAGGGAGTAAGGAAGGGAGAAAAGATGGAAGGGAGGATGGAAGGGAGAAAAGATGGAAAGGGGGAGAAAGAAAGGAAATAAGGGAGGGAGGGAGGAATGGAGAAAAGGAAAGAAAGAAAGAAAGAAAAGCAAAGAAGGTAATAAAGGAATGAATGACGGAAGGGAGGTAGGAAGAAAAGGGAGTAAAGGAGGGTAAAAAAGGAGGAAAGGAGGAAAGGGAGAAGAAAGGAGAGAGCAGGAGGAAAGAAGGATAGAAGAATTGGGTCATTTTGACCCGAAGACAGCTCATGGGTTAAGCCTGAATTATGGTTCTGCGTTTAATCGACGCAGAGCCTACGTAGGCTACGGCGTAGGGTACGCGGCGACAAGCACCGTACGGTGCGCGTTCTCCTGCGTTGGTGTAACGCGGAACCATAAGTGCCTTCACACGGGAGAACACAGGCTCGCCACCCATCCCTTGAAATACTGAATTATTACGTAATTGGCAATTAAAAGTTGCGTTCCGTATTGAACCAATATGGACATATATTATTAATTCATTCATTTTTATTTCGAACATGTATATATATAAAAAAGATAAAAATAAACAGTAACATCTTCATATTCACATATGTTCGAAAAAAGGAGTAGGAAGAAGTATACACTTTTTCCTAGTTCCTACCCCTTTATAACTCTATGAATTTTTGTTAATTATTTTTATTATTATATCTACACAATATCCATATAAATATAGTCTATATAAATACTACGTAAACATGCCTGTTACTATTAAGTATATAGATAAATATTACATAAATATTATATAAATCTATATAAATATACCCTATATAAACTACATAAATATCCCTATATATATGCTACATACATAATAAATATATAACATATATTACATAATTATAACTATCCCTCTCAACATATCATATATACTCCATAAATATCCACATAATTATCTAAACATATCTTAAGCAAGTATAATATACCTTTTTCCCTATTTTATTCGTCTCTCACACTCCTCGTTAACCCCTTTCACCCTCCATATACCTGTTTATAAATAATTGTTTGTATCTCTTTTTAAACAGATTATGCTCTTATTTATTGATGTCATCATATACAGGTGAAGGTCTGAAAATTTGAATATAAAACTTCATTCATAGTAAATTCAACTAAAGGTGAAACAAATATATGATTTCCACTACATTCAAAGTTATATATATTTCAAGCCTTTATTTGTTATAATTTTGGTGATTATGGCTCACAGTTTATGAAAACCCCAAATAAAAAATCTCTATATTATGAAATCAATAAACAATTCAATCATCAAAATTATAACAAATAAAGATCTTGCTTTGCATGTAATGAGACTATGTAATATATTAGTTTTGCCTTTTAAGTTGAATTATTGAAATAAATTAACTTTTACACCATATTCTTCACCTGTATGTATATTCTACATCTGGGCTGATGTGGACATACATAGAATAGGAAGATATTTCAGTTGCTAGTATGGTTGGCTGTCTGTAAAGTCATGCAAGTTCAATGCTATTAAGGCACTTTCAACTTTAAATCAAAGCATTTGGTTTTTTCATATAATATAAATACATGTCTATGCAGTTTAGAAGTTTTGGGGATGTCCCTTTTTTTGGCGCCTGCGCTGCTGAAATCGGGGCATCCCTTATTTCTGAAAGGTGGCAACCCTAGAGAACACATACCTGTCAAGTCTCCCGTTTTGGCCGGGAAACTACCGCATTTTACCCGTCCTTCCCGCCGTCCTCCCGTATTAGTATTTTCCCGTAAATGTCCCGTTTTATAATATAATAATTTTTAAACCGCAAACGGAATTGTCACTAACCTCGCGAGAACTGCCACCTGCTGCAGCCTCGGTGGCAGTTCTCGCGAGATTAGTGGCGACAACGGGAGCAAAGTCGGAACAACAGATCAGAGATGGATGGATGTAACGAGACAGAAGACATTTCTGCCCAAAAAGCGAAGAATTCGTGTAAATATCTCTAAAAATAGGAAACAGAATTTACTTTCCTAAAGAGGATCAGGACAGGGAACAGTTATGAGTTCTGAAAGTTATTTCAGCTAGAGACACAGAAACATGCGTCTGTGTCATCAGTCATTAATGCCAGAGAGCCACATGAGTGAAAATGACAAGTTAAAATAAAATGTAAATGTTTAACTTGAAGAAAATCAACGTGTATATAAACTGAAAATACTTAAAATAAATACATGTACTTTAATTCACATTTGTGTTTTCATTTGGGCTTTATTATAGGAATACATAATTGTAGTTTGTAAGTGGTTTGACAGGTAGTTATTTTATATTTCTCGTAAATCTGTCTTTTTAAATCCAAAACTTGACAGGTATGACAATAAGTGTGACTTGATATTGGGGAGGGTGCTTTAAAATAAAATATTTCAATTCTCAAGTGTGGACCTATTGTGTAATTCATTCACCAATATCATCCAACAATTAATAATAATTCAGCTAAATAAAATGATATGATGAACATCCCCCTCCCTGACATGCACCGGCATGCCCTCATCACGTGCCCAGCAGGTACCAGTGTACCATGTACCAGTTATTTATGTTGTATGTATGATATTTATGTTATGATTCAGATCTGTAATATTTTTCTGTCATTACTTTAGTTTACTTTAGCCATTAGTGGCTATCCAGACTTATTATAGTTTTGTATTTTTCCATTAGTTTCGATTAGTTTTCAGTATTAGTTTTAGTTTGTTATTATAATATGGGGTATTTGTCGTGGGTAAGGTTTAAGAAGTTCAGAGCAGGTATTACAATACAAAACACTGTTGTGTTTTGTATTGTAATGTAACAAAGTAACAAATGTAACAAAGTTATTGTTGGAAAGTGTTAAAGTCGTGTTCAATGTGTCCCTTTTTAAATTTCAGCACCTGCCCCTCCAAAGGTCTCTGCACGTCCCTGAAATGGAGGAAAATGAAACCCCTCTTCTCCGTGTTTAAAAAAGACCTTGTGGACAATCAACTCAATTATTTCAGAATCAGAATCAGAAGAAGTTTATTTCCAAGTAGTTTACCACACACACACACAAGGAATTTGTTGTTGTGATTGGTGCAATACAAAAGAGCAAATGATATTAAAGGAAAAAAAATATAGAAGATTGTCTCAATCCAACTAAACTCATTCCTAATTGAAAATAACATTTTAGAAATCTTTCAGTCCGGTTTCAGAAAATATCACAGTACTGAAACGGCTCTAACAAAATTAATTAGTGATCTCAGACTAAATTCAAATGCAAATAAAGTCTCCATCCTTATCTTATTGGATCTCAGTGCGGCTTTTGATACTATTGATCATGACATTTTAATCAATCGACTTGAAAAGCATATTGGGTTCTCTGATTGTGTATTGAACTGGCTCAAGACATATATCAGAGGAAGGAAGTTTTATGTTAGTCTGGGAAAAAATGTATCAGAGAGACATGAAAGTTGCTATGGGGTTGCACAAGGGAGCTGTTTAGGTCCATTACTCTTCTCTCTATATATGTTACCACTTGGTGACATCATTAGAGAATATAATGTAGATTTTCATAGCTATGCAGACGACACACAATTGTACATATCTGCTGAACCAAACGATACAACAGCAATTAAATCCATTACCAACTGCTTGTTGGCAATAAATAAATGGATGAATGCAAATTTCCTCAAACTAAATGAAGATAAAACTGAAGTTCTTCTAGTTGGTCCCAAATCAAAGAGAGAGATGCTAACTAAAAACCTAGGAAGCTTAACTTCCTGGATTAAACCTGAGGTAACTAGTCTTGGCGTCATCCTTGACTCAGACTTGAATTTCAACTCACACATAAACAAAGTGACCAAAACAGCTTTTTTCCACCTCAGAAACATAGCAAAGGTTCGTCCATTCATAAATCAAAATGATGCTGAGAAGCTAATTCATGCGTTCATATCTAGCCGACTGGACTACTGCAATGCACTCTTCACTGGTCTTCCTAAGAAAACCACTGAAAGACTCCAACTTATTCAAAACTCTGCAGCTAGACTATTAACCAAAACCAAGAGGCGAGAACACATTAGTCCAATCTTAGCTACTCTACATTGGCTACCTGTGACTTTTAGGATTGATTTTAAGGCCCTCCTTCTCACATACAAAGCCCTAAATGGACAAGGACCAAGCTACATTGCAAACTCCCTAACAAACTACACACCAGCTAGAACACTCCGATCATCTGATGCAGGTCTATTAGAGATCAGCAGAAGTAGACATAAAAAGATTGGTGATGCAGCCTTTTTTAACTATGCCCCAAAGCTGTGGAATGCACTACCCTCAAATATCAGGGAAGCAAACACCTTAGAGATATTCAAAAGGCAGCTTAAAACATATCTGTACACCAAAGCATTTGATTGATCATCACCTTCATCACCACCTTGACCCACCTTCATCATTAAATACCCTAAATACTTGTTCCAGTTCTTACTGCACCGACTTGCACTTTTAACTTACTCTGCACTGTACGCACTACTGTTTAATGTTTTGTAAACTTTTATATTTTTAAACTTTACATTTTTTAACTGTCACTATTTATACTCCGTAATGAGATTATGTTAATTCAGGTAACCTATTAGAACACTAGGATCTGATATGATGCTGATTAATGTTTTTAATGTGTGTTTGTAATGAGATTATGGTAACTAAGTAACCTATTAGAACGCTAGGATCTGATATGATGTTGATTGTTATTTTATACCTTTCTCTTTATTTAAACTGCACTTGCTGTTTGCCTTATTATTGATGTAAAGCACTTTGAGCTACAATTCTTGTATGAAATGTGCTATACAAATAAAGTTTTATTATTATTATTATTATTATATACAACAAGTTGGTTCTAAAGTGCCGGAGTAATGAGTCTGTAGGAAAAAAATGTACATGAGGTGACCTGGGATGTGCGTTAATGTGACACATAAGGTCAGGAGTGGAGTCTTTACGTTAATGTAACATAGAGTGAGGTGGGGGGACAGTCTGTGGTAGACGGAGAGGGGGGGTCCGGGGCCTTGTTGACAAGTCCAGCTGCAGTATTATTTGAAAATAATGAGGAAAAAACTGCATTGTCCTTCCTCAGAGGATATGAAGAATTGAAAATATTTGAGGCCCCCTAATGTGATATTATTTCTTATCATTTACTTATTTTATATTTTAATTAATTTTATTTATTTACTTATTTATTATTTATATTAATTATATTTCTCAATATTTTGTTTATCTTCTATGTGCCTTGTGTAATTAAGTTCATTACCATGGTTTCTATGCCTTATTGTATGTAAACGATACATTTTCAATAAAAAAATTAAAAATAAATTAAAAAAAGTACGGTCGCTCCATCTATCTGCCACCATCTTTAAAAGAAAATTAGATCCATATCACGTCATAATGGGAAATGTTAATGTTCTAACAGTATATTTTTTACATTTTATGACATTATTCATGTTTGAATAATATATCATTACGTCATTACAATATACCTATTTTTCACGTTGCGTCAAAAAAATATGATTTATATTGTAATAACGAAATATTGTACAAATGTGAAAGGTTTTTCGCTATGACCTAATAAACATGTATATTTTAATAACCTGATATCATATGGTTCAAACATGAAAAAAAATATTGTAATTACGTGATAACATATTGTACAAACTTGAAAAAGATATTGTTTATGCATACATTTTCACGTTATATTGTGATAATGATCCTATTTTTCTTTCACTGAGTTGGCAACTCTATAATTAACATAAATCATGGATGTTATTTTTTTTCATTAATATAATATAATATAATATATATATATATATATATATATATATATATATATAAATATAATATAATTATTA
This sequence comes from Cololabis saira, assembly GCF_033807715.1. Taxonomy (NCBI): domain Eukaryota; kingdom Metazoa; phylum Chordata; class Actinopteri; order Beloniformes; family Belonidae; genus Cololabis; species Cololabis saira. Next base: position 26,034,414 of record NC_084592.1, on the reverse strand, counting down.
TGAAGCTATCAAATAAAGTTTCCAGTGGATATTAATACGGTCATGTAACTGTCCCCTGTAAGTACATTTCAATATATTCTGACCCAACCAAATACTAAAAAAAAATGCCAATTAACCAGATAAAGATTTAATATGTACCCACAGGCATTTCACCTGCAGATAATGTAAAACAATACAACAATTAGCCAATGAGGAAAAACAAAGTCAAAGAGGGTGTAAACATTTCCCGTGGATTGAGCAAAACATCATCACAGCAGTGTTTGTGAAACAAAGGTGGACAGAGAGCTGCTAGATCCCTCTGCAGACACAGGTGTTAACCACACTGAAGGATTTTTCTACACACAGGTACTGTTTGGGGCCTCTGCCTCTCCCCTGTGTGTCAGAGAGAGAGAGAAATGTACACATTTGTTGGTTGTTCATGTTGCTGGTGTAGGTCAATGAACTCCCAGTCAAACATGTCCACTTTCTGTGTTCTGGTCTCTTCCTTTCATCACTGGATATTTAGGTCCAGTGGATTGTCTGCCTGTTCTCTGCTCTTCTGCTCGTTTCTCCTCATGTCTCTTGAGTGGCTCATACGTCACAGAAGGAATCAGAGGAGCTTAGGCTATGATGGACTGAATATTAACCATATTCTAGTGTTACTCAGGTCAGCCTTAAGATCATACAATACTTTACTGAATGTATCTGCTAACTTTTGGTTTTGGGCAACCTATCAGTACCAGGTTGTAACTTTGGATGCTTGAGTGCAAGTGCAGTTGAAAGTGCAGTTTATTTTGGTTAGAGTAAGAATGAATTTGAGTTTACCTCATCTGTAAAAAAAAAAATGTGAATAAAAAAAATGTCTTTGAGAGAAGAGTGATAGCTGTGGTAACTAAGAACAATGAATGAAAGAGTAATGTTTTTAGGGAGGTGAACAGGGAAGAAGAAGAGAGAAGTGGAGGTGGACAGTCGCGAGCAGACAGGCTGCATCCATCGATGCAACTGATGGTGGACAAGAGACAGCAGGAGCCTATTGCAGTGTAAGCGTCTGGTGCTGTCAGCAGCTTTAAATCACCCTGGCACTCTGCAACAAAACAGCACCCAGCACTATTGTGGCTGGAGGTCACGCACACACACACACACACACACACACACACACACACACACACACACACACACACACACACACACACACACCCTCAACAATAATGAACAATTTCTGCTCTGAACACTGTGTTCATTCTGTGAACACTGTTCTGTCCGGAGACAAAGTCTTAATTGAAACAGGACTCACGTAAGGATGTAACAGCTGCATGCTCTGCAGCTCCTGAAAGATGTCCAGCTGCTGGATGTGGCCACAGTAGCTGCTCCTAACGTGATTCAGGAATGACCAGGTATAGTTGGATGAGCTGGAGCACAGACACAAGGCAGCTTTGTTATTCATTTTGAGTTGTAGTTCTGTCCTCAGCGCCTGTCTGCGTGTCTCTGAGCAACACACAGGAAGCCTAATTGCTGTATTTGTTTTTCTGTACATGTTTGCATTATGTAAAGGAAGCAGCTGAAAAGCAATCATTGAAACATGAAAGCAGCAACAAAAAAAGTAATTATTTGCAGCACACATTGAATCTATAAAACGTCTTCTATGGTTTGCAAAAGGTTGGAAACAGTGTATAATGAGTTTTTGCATTAATTTACCTTGCTTAAGTCACAGTAATAAACTAGTACAATAAGATTAAGCTGATGACACACAAACAATTATAATTTACTGTGTCATCATGAAATACATTCATTAAACCCCCAGAGAGGTGAGACCGTAACCCTGTGGAGTTGCTGAAGAATAACCTTTAGAGGATTGTTCACACCAGAATAATGTGTCTGAGTGTCTGAGCAGAAGCAGTTTTATCAAAAGGGATAGTCTAAAATTCCTAGTGAACATTACGCATCAGATTCAGGTCAACTGTAACCACTTGTTTTAAGTCATTGCTGCCAAATTAGTTTCATTAACCTATCAACTCTAAGGGTTCACTTACTTTTTCCTCCATCACTGAATAGCTGTACTTAAATAAAGACATAAGAAATCTGAAAAGACAATCTGTCAGTAGCTTAAGCACATTCTCTTTATCTATTATCATGGTTTGGATGAATATCAGATCACATTTTATATCAAATAAAAGCAGAAAACCAGCTAATTCTAAGAGATCCACTTGCTTTTTTCATGCATGTTTCGTGCATCTAAGTTTGTTCAGTTTAGTTAGTATTTTAGGAAGGATAAAGACAAAGTTAGGAAAAATGAAATCTTTGGATATCAAAGAATATTTGATTAATTGGTTGTTATTTAACTTTCCTAATAAGTCCACTAAAAACATCCAGATCTTTTGAACCTTTGAGAAGACATCAGACGGTGTGATGAATATATCCCATGTATTATATATATATATATATATATATATATATATATATATATATATATATATATATATATATATATATATATAAAATATATAAAAAATCATGTTATTTAGTCATTTTGTTGATAGCAAAAAGAGGTTACTAATTTCCGCTCTCAGGAAGAGTCATTTTTGATGACACCAAATATAGAGGTTTGATGTAATACACCTGAAAAAACCAAACAGCTGCTCTAGAAACAAAGAAATGATTTCTCCATTTGATTTATTTATGACTTGAAGAGAGGATCAAATGAATGATGCTTTATTATAGAGGAATTTTCTCCTTTTTCGAAAGCAGTCGCTAATATCTTTACATGCAGGTCCAGGATAGATAAACAGGGAGAAAAGAAACAGCAGCCACGAAGATAATGTGTCAGGTTAATAGCTTTCAAAAGTGTGAAAGGTTTCACATAAAAACAGCGACGGATTAGCTTTTGATTCCCGATACTCTTCAAAGCAGTGACTAACTCTGTTTGTGTTTGAACGCTGCACTCAATTTCTTGTGAGATAGTTTACTCTCGTTGAACAATTCTGTCACAACTCTGCACCACATTTATTTGAAGGCACAACTGCTGTTGATATACAAACATGCATGTACAACTGATAAACCTCCTTTCTGATGTTTTATGTTAATGCATTAATGTTGACACTTTAACAAATAAATATTAAACATCAAATTAATTTATGACAGAGTGCTGAATGTTTGCACAGTGGTGCAGATTTGTGCTGAATGTTGTGTGATTTCAAAAAGTATCTCATCTGTTTGTGGCTATAACATTATATAGCCACAGCAAGAGGAGGAAGAGATGATTTGTTTAGAGTAATAATACACAGATCTTCCAGGGAAAAGTACTGATGATGGTGAAAGCAACTGAAGATTCTTCAAACAGCAACTCTTGGCAGCAGAGAGCAGAGTCTGTGTCTCTTTCTGGTCCTTGTGTTCACTGATGGAGGCTGGTTTTAGATGCCCCTCCTAGTGTGTACTCTGGATGTAAAAATATCTTGGACCACGACACTGATTAATGGGTTTAATGGTGTTTTTTCATGTGTACAGTCAGACCACCTGTTAAGCTGCAGGCAAAACGTCAAACGCAAACTCACGTGTGGAAGAACATACATTCTGACGTATAACTTCACAGTGTTTGTTTATTTCTTCCTTCAAGTTAGATGAGGGTAAAGACCCTAGGGCATGTTTGTTCTGCTGACTCACTCCAGCACAGCGTGTTCTTCACATGTTGGATCAGGGATTGATGATACACTGTGAGCACTAAGTTCCCAGGTGTGAATGTATGTATTATAAACATGCATCACGCCTCAGTAACTCTGCTTAAAAGATAATGTGTTGTTACCGAAATCTGGATTAAATACTTTATTTTAAGTCATTAGAGGGACTGCACTGACAGGAAAGTATGCAGTCAGCACAATGAATTAAAGAAAGCAGTAACCTTAGATGTACATGCCTGACTGATGAGTGAAAGGGAAACTTGAGAGCAGGCCGTGGAAATGCTGCTCTTAATAATGAAGGAGAGATGGTACAGACTTATGTTGAAGTTTAGTGAAACTATGTCCGGGAAACCAGATGAACCAAGTGGGTAGATTACATACTCGGGAGGTTTCACGATGACACGCTTTACGTTTCATTAAGCATATACAACATTACAACATCTATATATCCGTCTGGGATTATATAAATTTTTGTACAGATCTGTCATTGATAACAGCGTTGTTTTAAGTTTTCTCCACTATCTTCACAGGGATTCTCAACAGGCTTTAAGATATGGACCCACCGGAGGTCAGTTTTACATAAATAAATAAATTCATAGTTGCATTTTTATATACATTTTTAAAGACTTTTGGCTTTTTATTATATGATATTATTTTGCATATCTGCAATTTACTTACTTGTTTTTTTACTTTGGTTTGCACTGAGCACAAGAGAAGCTATACAACTTTGTTATGTATAATGACAATAAAAGACATTCAATTCAATTCAATTCAGTTCATAATTTGAGACTGATTAGCCATTCAGAAAAGAACAATTTAAAAAAAATTCTGGCCTTTCAGGGTCTGCAAGTATTCAGCTGACTTCATTCCTTCGGGCACATAAAGTTGCTGACCAGATCATAATTCTGCCACCACAGGTGTGCACTGTGTTGGGTTTTATGTATTAATTTACCTAATCAGAGTCACAAGAGCACGCAGTGCACAGATCCTGTTACCTTGATGCCCCTATCACTCACGTACAGAGTAAGACTGGATGTTCCAGACCAAAAATATCCCCTTCCATTGCTCCACAATCCAGTCTTGATGCTTCAAGGCAAATTGAAACCTATTTTTAATGTATTATTTTTTATTTAGCCTCACTGCTAAGTGATTTTTTCAAGGCTGCACAGCTGAGTTGTCATCTCTACATTGCACATGTGGAAATACTTTTACTTTCACTAATAACCAACGTAATGAGCCCTGCAGATGATTTATTTGTTTAGATTCCACCAAATGTTAAATGATCTCTGATCACAAAGATCAATTTTTTATGTTTTTTCCTGGAAGATGATCGTTCACCTCAATCCTCTCAAATTTAATAATACACCGGACTGTTCTTAACCAAATCTTCGTAGTTTCTGGACAGTAACAAGAGGGATATCAATACATCAGTATCAGACATTCTCCATCAATAAGTGTGTTTTCTTTTTTCAGACTTGGGAGAGCTTTGAATATGGCGCCCCCATCAGGCCAATCAGCACAATTATATTTGACAACAGTTTGAAAGTGCAGTAAAATATTTAAAGTTTGAGCATGTGTGTGTGTGTGTGTGTGTGTGTGTGTGTGTGTGTGTGTGTGTGTGTGTGTGTGTGTGTGTGTGTGTGTGTAGTAAATTAACTAACCGTATATCAGTAGTATGTACATACAACTTTAGTTCTCCAGCTAATGAATGAAGACTACTAATATATCTTGTCTTTTATATGACTGACAGTATATTTGTGCCCCTCCTCTCTCTGTTCTTTTTTCTCTCTTTCTAAACTCCCGTTTCCTGCTCTACCCGGCTAGTTTTCGGCAGGAAGGTCCCATCTTATGAGCCAGGTCCTGCTCAACATTTCTTCCTTCTTGTAAAGGGGAGTTTTTGCCCCTGTTTGGCCTCAGGTTTTTATTCCTGGTTTTTACAGCTCAGGGAGTTTTTACCTGCCTGTATTAATTACTCGTGGTCATGTTCTGGGTCTCTGGAAAGCACCTAGAGACATCATGTATTCTAATAGACGCTATATAAATAAAATTGACTTGAATTCAATGGAATTACATGTCTCTGCACACAATAAAAAGAACCGGTGATTACATTTAACATAGAATTATTGTATCATAGCTGTAATCATCACGTCTCAAGTCTTTTTCAACAATAGATTTATTTCTTTTTCTTTTTTTTCTGCTCCTGATTTTTAAGATCTGCCCAACAGGGGCTACCATGGCAACGGCGCTCCAGCCAACTGTGAGCACTTAGAGTGGAAATTATAACAGTTATGCTTGATATTGCAATTAAACCAGACAATGTCAAGTTCTAAAAGAAATGTATCTTTCAAGCAAGACTCCAACAAAGAAAAGGACACCATGCTATTCATTCCAGAATATTCTTCATCTGTCGGGCTTCATGTGAAAAGCTTTGTGGGCAAATATTCCCAAGCAAAGATGACCTTGATGGGATAACCATCAGCTTTCAGGTAGTCTGTGCCAAGTTCATTTTATCCCCCGATGAAAATTAAACTCCTAACCTTTCAACCAACAGAGGACAGACAGAGAGGTCTGCAGGAGTTTCTCAGAGGTTCCAACTGGCCTCATGAGAGGAAGTTAGACTTAAGAGTCATTGTCTCGCCAGACGAGCTGCACACACCACACTTTCTGCACAATCCAATAATACAGATAAGCGGTAGGCAACAGGCTTGGAAACTTTGGAGTCTCTGTCTGAATGTCTTGATGTTGGTGAGAGCTTTCACTGTGGTGAGTTTTATGTGGACGTGCTGACAGCTGGTCAGCTGAGCACGGTAACTCTGAGGAGCTCTTTGTGCTGCGTAGATGTGGCAGGTCACACTGATGAGAGGTGCACATGGGGCACAGGAAGTTGCATTGAAAATATAAATGCAAGTGAAACCGTGAATCCGGTCACCTTGTGTGATTACTGGCATAGGTGCTGCTATTTCTTTCGTCAACGTCCAGCGTATGTCAAGTGTGCATTACAAGATATGTTTGTTGTGTTTAAAAGGCAAAGCCAGGTCCTGGTCCAGGTTTCTTTCCTCCTAAAGGGGAGTTTTTCCATTGCCACTGTTTGGCTTAAGGCTTTTCTCCCACTAGGGGAGTTTTTACCTGCCATTGTTTATGTTATGTTTATGTGATAATTGCTCGGGGGTCATGTTTTGGGTCTCTGGAAAGCACCTAGAGACAACTTCTGTTGTAATAGACGCTATATAGATACAATTGAATTGAATTAAAGTTTTTAAGCTGAAGACGAAATGTCAAGTGTAGCACATACTGTAGAATCAGACTACTATCAAGTGAGGGCTAGTGCAAGGCTCGACTCAAGGAGCTGATTGAATTTCCCCTGATTTTCCCCTTTTCAACGATAGTAGCACAAAAAAAAACCCACCAAAGCCCCCATGCCGTCGTCATGTCATGATATGTCCTCAGTGCTGGTGCGGTTTCCACCATATTTTGAAAAGAAGGTAGTTGTATTTTGTTAGAAAACCTGCCCTGCTGCCCCAGGTGTTGACATACTCCCATGTGTCATTACAAACCGTGACAGCAAAGCTGGTTCTGTTTTCACACTGTGAGTTTATGTGTCCCCATAGAACAAGGTGGCACAACGTGCATTAAAACAAATGTGATATTGAGTACTTTGTTGATCTGTCTGTCACGTAATATAATGGGGTTAATGTCAGGACTCTGTGGAGAATAATCCATATTTGGCAATTATGCCCGTGAACCACGCTTTTACAGCTTGATCCTGACAAATCCAGGCCTTGCCATCTTGATATTTGCAATAAACAATCTATTAATGGAAAAATCCAGCCATTCAGAATATAAAGATAACTTGTTGACCTCATTTTGGGGGCAAATAACGTTACCAAACTCCGCCCTTCCCAACTGAGGCAATGCCAGATCCTAATACCACCTCCACTGGCCTGCCTAGTAGGCACAAGGCATGATGGGTGCATCTCTTAATCTTTTTAAATTCCCTGTTCCATATTCTTTTTCACTTCTTGGCATATCTGTGGTCTGTAAACACAATGTTTTCCATGATGGGTGTGGTCACAGGACTTTCTGATGTCATGTTCTGTGACAAAATGGTTCAAAAAGTTCAAAAAATATACAGACGGAAAACATACATTTCTTTTTCATGTTATTTCCTGTATTCATTCATCGTTTATCAGTTCCAATGGTTCTTCCTGTTCTAGTTGTTGTCCACAAGATGGCAATACGTCCAAATGAGCCAGTAACAGGTGAGCCTAACCACATCCACAACTCAATAAAATAAAGCAGATGTTCTCAGATAATTCTTTTTTTCCCCCACCCAGGTAATTTTTTTATTAAGATTAACTAAAATAAACTAGTATTCAGGTCAGCAGTGTACAGATCTTTGTATGGTGTGGAATGGCTGAACGACAATAACTCAGTTATCGTTTTAAATTCAGAAATAACCCTTATTTTATATCAAATCTTTTCTCTGGTGACTTTAACTGCTGATTACTCATGCTAAATTTACACCAGATACAACACTCGATGCTACAGAAACCATTTGTATCCACATAAATAATGTCCATTTTTTAAAAACTTGTAACTAATATCTGATGAATATAAAATTGTTTAGAGATGATCAGAACAGGAAACTCATAATAAAGCAATGTGGGCATTATACAGGCCATCATTTTATAATCAGTATATCTATCAGTTTTCTTGTTCATTTTCTTGTATTTCCTGTTATACAAGCTGATGCAATTTGCAACCATTACATGGAAGTCATAGCCAAATAAATTAATGATAATTATCTTAAAAGCTATTCTTGATTTCCTCTGGTCTCAAGCCTTTCATACATAATTTATTTAGTGAAATAATTAGCACAGAGATGAACTGGCTTATACCTATTTACATGATCCATGACAACAGGGATTTCAAGTCACAGCCCTGATTTAGAGAAGGAAAGAAGAATTAAATGTACAATCAAGCTCATGTGCCAGTAATGAAAAAAAAAACGTACATGATTTGTTAATGGCAGGAAAGACGTTGTTTAATTGTGTGAGTCCAGAGTCTATTGAAACCTCTCAAGTTCACATGTTAAATTAAACAATCAATTTCATGTATTTAGTGGCATGGAAATAATGTTTTTGTGTACTCATGGAAATAATGTTTTATATTTGATACATTAAATTCTTAGATCTTTGACCCACCCAACAATTATAATGATTATAATGATACATATTTTATAGAATAAAATATAAATACAAATGTAAAAATAAAATAATCAAATGTATTCACCACTATACAAAAATATAATTTTAAAAAGTTACAGACAAAATTAGGGGGGGGTCATTTCAATATATAATACCCCCACCATGAATATTTCATGAATTACTATATTTTTTCTTCAGTTTATATCATGGAAAATAATGAAAGTATGACCGTGAGAACATGTTCAATATGTTTATCATAGTAGTTACGTGATGAAAGAAAGGCTGCAGGCTGCAGTGAGCAGCACAAAATGTTGTGCGTTATTTGACGCTGGTTGTCAGTGGGCTTCAAGTGCAAGTTATGAAGAGCTTCTGTGGAAATACTGTATCAGTGCTGAGTCTGTTTGAAATCTAAACTATCTTTTTAGCGGTGGGTGGAATAATAGTACTCTATAATTAACCTCATCATTATCTCCAATTTAATGCCCTCAGAGGTTTTGAGGGAAAGGAAAAAGAACCTGTTGGTTCATTTTAAACTTTTTCATTCTATCCTCATTTAACCGGAGCTAATTATATAACCCCACATGTCATTTTAGTCAATTCCGATGTAAAGTTACCTATTGACATAAAGTAGTCCCTGTCCTTAAGTTACCTTGCCAGAGTAGAGAGTAGAAAAGTACTTGCTTTTAAAGGTACTTAAGTATCCAAAAGTAAATGCTTTTAAATGTACTTTAAGTAAAAGTAAGAGTAAGAGTAAGAGTAAATGTCTTATTTCCCACATCAGTAAATTACTATATTTTTTCTAAATTAATTTAAGGATCTTTTAACTATTGTTTCTGAGAATTAACTCTTTGAAACCAGCTGCACTGATGTGCTGCTTTTAGAACCACAATGTTATATAAAACCTGCACAAACACCAAAAACAAATCAAATGAATGGGATCATAAGAGGACAGCACATGATGCAGAGTTTATTAACAATCATGAACTGAAACCAAATGAACCTGCACCATCCAACTAAGTCTGGATCCCCCTCAAAGACCACTGCTTTACAAAAAACTGTGCCCTCGTTTTTTACTCGGTCAAACTCAAACATTGAGTTAAGATACGGCCAAGGATTTTGTGAAAGTCCCTGCTCCGAGTCCGGCTCATTATCAGACTCAGACGACTCAGCGGATTGTCTTTCTTCTCCTGACGCAGGCGTAGCCATTGTTGCGGCTCTGTCTTGACTTGTTGTGGCTCTGTCTTGACAAACGCAGGCTACTTTGGCGGTATCGTTTTGAGGAGGCTTGACGTATTTCCGCTTTACGTACATCCCAGTGGAGAGCGTGCACTGTGATAGGTCTCCTCCTTTGACAAAAACAGCTTGTGTCCAATAAGATTTAGGGAAGAAGAAAAAAGAGCAGACCTGAAAGTAACGAGTACTTTTCAGCCTTCCTAGAAATTTACTCGAGTAAAAGTAAAAATATTTCTCTTGGAAATGTATTCAAGTAAGAGTAATAAGTACCAAAGAAATCTAATACTCAAGTAAAGTACAAATCCTCTGGATATGTACTTAAGTACAGTACTCAAGTAAATTTACTCCGTTACTGTCCACCACTGCTTGCCAGAAAACCCAACCCAATGCTCCAATCGCTGTAGTAACATCCCATGGTCAACTGTGTGAAATTCTGCGCTGAGGTCCAATAACAGCAGCACTGTGGTTCTTCCATAGTCTGCATTTATGTGGATGTCACTGACCACATTGAGTAGGGCAGTCTCGGTGCTGGGGAGCACAAAAAACCTGACTGGAATACGGTTGGTCAGAGTAAACAAGGTATTTGACTGTTAAACACAGCTTTTTCAATAACCTTATTGAGGAACAAAAGATTTGAGATGGGCCTGTAATTGTGCATCATCAACTTGTCCAGATTGTTTGATGACTGCTGTCCTCAAGGTCCGTGGGGAAACACCTGACAAAAGGAATGAGTACTATTTGACGGGTAACACTTTTTTGAGGAAAGCTGTGGGTAAAATATGGAGACAACAGGAAGATGAGTTTAACTGTTCCATAATAACCTCTGGGTTTTTGTAGTTGATTGGGTAAAATGGTGCCATTTTGTCCAAATTGGTATTGATCGGACAGAGCACTGTTCCTGGGCTTGATATTGATGCACTGGTTGCTTTCCTAATCTTCTTGATTTTCTCAGTAAAGAAGTTGGCAGATTGATTGCAGGCCCTTGTGGAGTGGATTTCAGGTGGGACACAGGAGGGGTTGTTAACCCGTCCACAGCAGCAAACAAGCAGAGGAGCAGCTTATGCCGCGTTCCATTTACCTCGGAAATCGGAACTGGGAACTGGGATTGGCAGCCATCTTGGAATGGTAACTCGGGGGGGGGGTGAAGCATCTCCCACTTTCCCAGTAGGAAATCCCACTTCGAGGGGCGTTCCAGTTAAAAATTCCGACTGGGAACTGGGAAATTCCGACTTCCGAGGACAAATGGAACGCGGCATTAGCCCTCTGCTACAAGTTATAAATCAACTGTCTTTGTTTATGTGTCCATCAAAGACTTTATTTTGAAATAGACTCTGATGACTCTGAGGAAGGCGCCCGAAACATTAAATTGTTAAGCCATGGACTAAATTAATTTTATTAAGTCATTTATTTTGAAAGGCTTGACAGGAAGTTGTTTTCTTTAACACTCTTCAGCTGTTTCCCCAGCTGAGTCCTCAGTGATTTAAACAATATCAGACATGACAGAGGTCAACTTAAATGGAGTCAAACAAAACAAAGGCGTTTGGCTTGTAAAGGTTGGTTCAACTTTCAAAATGCCAAATTATATTCACCAAAATTCACCTTATAACTTAATTTGTACACGGTATAGTCCCCTCCTAATCTACCTTTAGGTTAAACTTGATTTTTATAGTGGTTGTACTAGATAATTCACCTTTTGTTTGGTGTTTGAGTTTGTTGAGGCAACTTTTCCAGTGTCATTTATCTGGTCATGACTCTTTTAACAGGTTCCAAAGTATTTGTCTCAGCAATGGGACAAAGCCACGGACAAGGGAGAAGTTGGGAAGATCGCGATTGGAAAGTGGGTAGAAGAAGGCCTCAAAATACTTATCTTCTCCTTGCCAGTGTTAGAGCTTCAGTAATTAGTTTGAACCCTACTTTTGTCCTAAGCATTGTTGAGCTTATGGAAGAGGTTGTTGTCAATATCAACTTGCAGCTTATCAGTGATGCCTGTGTCCTTTTATACTTCTGACAGGAAACAAGGCAAAACAGAGGTGAGAAAGGTTTAAATGCTACACAAGCACAGGTAAAACACTGACTCACACCTTCATTTCTGGTCTTGGCAACATCTTGTATCATTTTTCCCACTTTCATTCTGTGTAACCTGTTCTCCTCAGTGCTCCTTTTTCTTTTGCTATATTGTCTCCTCTTTGTTGCATCTCTTCTCTGCTTGCTCATGCACTGACTCAGCTTCCACATATGACTCAATAATGTTTCACCATATCATATTTGACCTGATCTGATTAAACAAAGAGACGGCTGGTAATATGACTCGTCATGCGGGTGCTTTGACTAAGCCGTGTTTTGTTAGGTGTGTTTCAGTCTGAGCAAGGAGCTGGGCGCCCTGGGCGCTGAGGGGGAGAAGGACCCATCAGTGGAGCTCCCCAGGGATTATCCGTTCACTATGCACCCAGTGGGCGGACAGACCCTGGCTGTCTTCAGTCAAAGTGACACAGGTCAGTCTCAGACTCAGCAGCTCCAGCTGTCGCCTCTCGCTCTCTTTAGAGTTGGATCATGTGATCCAGATCACTTTCTTGGTTCTGCAGGGTCTAAGCTGACATGAATGTGATGAAGTGTCACATGTCTATGATGAACCACCAGGCACCGTGGCTTTGTAGCCCAACAAAATGAGATAACCTTAACAATTATATCTGGACAAATGTGATTTTGACCCTGGAATATAATGAGATGTTATTTAGACATTATCAAATGTTTGAATGTAGCAGAAAGTGTTTGTTTAAAGCAAAACTCAGTTTGAGTAATTAGAATAGGAAATTATTCAGTTCAAGTGTCTGAGCGAAACCTGCTGCTGATTTATTCTTTTTGATTGCACTGTAAAATTCATGAGAATACTTAGACCGGCTCTTTATTTGCGGAGGATGTTTGCTGCCAGGCGTAATGTGTCATACTGCTTTCTGAGCCAGAGGGATTAGCAGGGATTTGCATCAGACCAAGAGCTTAAAAATAGGGGCAACTATGTTGTAGGGTGTGTTTTACTGAGTGACTTAAGAATTAGAAAAGATTAAGGTGTTAGGTTTATTTGACCAGTTACACATTGAGCTAATGAATAATACATCTTATTTCATTTGATTATTATTCCATGATAATACAAAAAGGTCTGACTAAGAATTAAATCGATGGAAAAGAGACAGGAAGGTTAACAGAATAAAATTAAAGATTAAACTATGCCTCCCACCCAGGGAAAACTCATTTAGTGGAAGGTAAATAAATAACAGAGAACAGGAAGGTTTCTATTGGGAAAATGTCAAGAGCAGCTCTGAACCCCCCAGGGTGCCAATACTCAGTTAGAAATATCTGCCCCTCACACCATTTTTCAGATACTGATGAGGAAACATATAAATAAATGGCTGGTGTTCACTCAAATGCAAAAATTGTGTGTGTGTGTCTCAAGCACCTCAAGCACTCCCGAGACGGGACCAATTAGTTTAAAGCGTGCAGTTTGACTGCAGAACAAAATTTGATCCAGAGGGGAAAGTATGAAAATGGAGCAGTACACAGACTTGTTTTGCCGTTTGGTTTGCCAAAAAAAGATGAAGCCGTGACTGCAGCAAGGACAAAAGGAAAGTAGAGCAATGCACTCCACGAGGAGGCCGTTTCAGAGGAAACAGAGGGGCGAAGGCAGGAAATGTTTTGTGAGACTGACTTGATTGACACCATCATGTCAGCCAAGCACTTGACTGTATATTTCTGGTTTCTTTCTGGGGGCCATGGAAAAGTATGCCAGAGGGGAGGCAAAACATGCCTTTTGTAATCACGTGTTTCAGTTGAGTTTTACGTCGTCAAATTGATATTTTTGTGTCAAAGCTGTGACTTCGAAGGATCAGACCTCGGCATATTCAGTTTATTTTACAGAACAAATGGTTTTTGCTCCCTCAATCTGGGTCATACAGTGTAAAGTGCAAACAGCAGGGTGAGCTCATAGTATAATCTTTATATATATATATATATATATATATATATATATATATATATATTACATTTCATTTCAGCCAAAACGGAGTTCTGTGAGCATCTGTTTGTTTTCCCACGTGTGTGTATGTGTGACCTTGACAGTTTTTTCCCAAAGGCACTAGTAACTTATAAAAGTACTAGTGTTTTGTAAAATCAAACTAAAGCGTCAACTTGTACATATTTAAGTGCTCTTGTCTTTAACATCGATATACAACATCAAAACCTTACATAGACAGGTGTGTGCCTTTTCCAGCGAACCGTTGACTCCAGTCAAATTGTACAAACATCTCAGAGATGGAAGCAAGCACCATAACTCAGCAGAAAATGGCCCAGTTTAATGATAATTATAATAAATGCGGAAAACCTGAAAGGGTGTGAAAACTGCACACACTCGAACATCAAAACTGTCTGCTGTGTCTGTGTCACTGCCAGAAATCTGTGCTTACAATTGAAAAATAAAAGAAAAAATTCCCCCTCATCAAGGTTTATTTTATCACCGCCCTCAAACACTTCAGATGCACCCACATTTGCAAGTGCGTTAATGCCTCCTACACGTGATAAAGGATTTTTCTCTTTTATGAAGGCTCATTTCGGTTACTCCAGTCTCTTATTAGAGCCATAAACAAGAGCAAGAGTTCAATATGCTCTGCACTCTGCTTGTCAAGCAAAATAAGGCTGAAAAATGGTTTGGAAATTAAGAAAAAAACATAACTCGATTTAAACTACAACAGCAGTGCCACAGAGGATCATTGGATCATAATCTTGAGCTTGTGAATGTGGGCACATCGCATTAAAGAGGGCTTTTCTTAAAGGTGCCAGCGCAGAGCGCACCAGATGGCTCGCCTGACTGTGAAAGTGTGTTGGAAGCGGGAGGTGGAATAGTGTCCTCAGAGACGCGGTGGTGTGTAGTCTCTATTTACCTGACCGACGTTCAGCTCCTCCCCAACTCGCCCACAGGAAGGTGTGCTGTATGACACCGGTCTCCCACACACTTTCCCACTGTCTTACACACACACACATTTCACTGATTCTTTGGAACTTGGACATATTTTGACATGTGTAATTTTTATGTAAGAAATTGAGTCAATTATATAATGTTTTGCCTCATCTTGTTAGTTGAAATACAACCCTCGTGGTTACATTCAATTTTCATTTTTTTGAAAAATAAATTTCTGGGTTTGAAAGTTGAAATGTTTCTCAAATAAAAGTTTTAAGTTTAGACTTTTTTTTGGACAGTGGATCTATTGTCGTATGTAAACTTAACGCAGTGTCGCCTTTTAATCAGCATATTTCGAGCAGTATGACTGTATAGATATGTTAGACTG
Organism: Cololabis saira; assembly: GCF_033807715.1. Classification (NCBI taxonomy): domain Eukaryota; kingdom Metazoa; phylum Chordata; class Actinopteri; order Beloniformes; family Belonidae; genus Cololabis; species Cololabis saira. The sequence continues at coordinate 26,018,991 of NC_084592.1, read as the reverse complement.
AGATCAAATGTTTAACATTTTTTGGCAAAAGCAGGTAACGTTAATTAAACTTTTTCTCAATGTAACATATCTATACAGTCATACTACTGTGAAGTGTGCTGATTTAAAGATGACACTGCGTTAAGTTTACATATGAGATGGGAGTTTTTAACTGCCATTGTTTATGTAATAATTGCTCGGGGGGTTATGTTTATGTTTATGTTCATGTTCTGGATCTCTGGAAAGCGTCTAGAGACAACATCTGTTGTATTAGACGCTATATAAATAAAATTGAATTGAATTGAAATATGACAATGGGTCCACTGCACTTACTTCGCAGGTGGGAAAAAAATACTCAAACTGGTGAAGTTAGATGGAAAATAACTTTATAGTGCAAATCACTGGATAAATGTAACATTTTTTCTTTCCCTGATGATGGGGGAGGCACAGCCTCACCTGCTTCCCCTGACTGCACGTCACTGTCCATGTGTCTCAAGTGATGTCCATGAGCAATCTGCGCACACGGATCGCAAAAACTGAGAGCGCAATTTAGTAAACCATGCACCCAGATCTTTTTGGCTTTATTTTTTTTACCCACTGGCATTTACCAGTCACAGGATCACAGTAACTCCCGAACATTTCAACTCTCTCTTGTTCATACTTTTTTTTTATTTATTTTTTTTAGATCTGTCCTACAGCTTTGCTATTATGCAAATGTACGTTTGGAACGAGATTACAGTGGAGCTTTGAATCACATTCAGTGCGGGTTCCATGCACATCTAAATCTAGCTGTTGGCAACAATCTAGCTAAGGATTAAACAGGAGTTTCCAAGAAAATCCAAGTATACATGCGCAAGACAATCAATTGAGTTAGGTGCGTTCGACTCCGTGATGCTAGGTGGCGCCATGTGCACTTTTGTGTTGGCTTTCTTTCGGTTCCTTCTTTGTTGTTCGTCTTCTTCCTCTTCTCCTACTGTGTTGATATTCTGGTTTTCGTGGTGTCGTCACTTCTGGAAGGGGGAGTCCCGGGGCAGGCACTAGCTCAGCTAAGTGTGGGTTCTATGTACATGCCAGAATAACTTGAATTATGGCCGCATTATTTGGCGCTAAAAGCTCGATCTCGAGCTTCAGTTCACGGCTTTTAAAAATTGGATATCGGTCGGATTAAGGCAACAATTCGACTTCTGTTAGTGCATGTAAACATACTGAAAGAAGAGAATGCATACCATTTGCAGTAGGCAGCACCAACCCCCATACTAGGATTGGATATCAGTCTCTATATTGACTACATTTGCGTACTATTATGATCTTTTATTAGCGTAAGGTAGCTGTTTTACATGGCAGTTTCTCACTCAGATTATTGCTTTAATCACATTTGACTTGTTTTAAAAAAAGGGAAAAAGAATGAATTTGTCAGCAACAAATTTAAAGTTACCATATTGGCTCATGGATCAATTCTATCTCTATCTGTTCACTTTAAATTGCGTGCTGATGAATGACAAATTCAATAATGGATTTTTTTTATCCTTTTCTATGTATGTTTAGTTTAAACTGCTGCATTTTATTTAAATTCAACTTGGGTTTATTTGGAATTTGAATACAAGTGTACAATAATGTGTTGCTCCCCGTGCAAAGTTGTTTACATTTTGTACCAAATAACAGTTAGTTACATCTATATCTGTTATTTTGTTTTATGTCTTAAAAAAATATTATATAGTTTTGAAAACAAAATCTTTTAAGTGCAGCCAGATGCCCTTCATCTCTCCATCATGGGGAAGTATACAGCTCATTAATTCAACAGTGGTATGGGATTGGAATTGGGTATTGACCGAAGCACAAAGCCCCAGCATCGGTATCGATATCAGAGCAGAAAAAGTCATTTCTTTAATTCATAGCTTGAGCGATTTTGTCATTAAAGACAGCAATCTGATAGAAAATGACTTCACTTATATTTATATTCTGAAATGCTTTCACCCCTTTCTCTCATCAGCAGTTTGACCATGGACACAACCCAGCGCTGAACTGGGCCTGGTTATTAAAACGCTGTACTGCCAGTGGGAAAACTGAATTAATATGACAACCCTTCAGTCATTGAGTTGTCAAAAGTTCAATTTCATTTACATAGTGTCTATTAAAATACAAGGAGCAACGCTCTCTAGAAGCTTTGCAGAGATCCAGAACATGACCCCCGAGCAATTATTACATAAATAATGGCAGGTAAAAACTCCCCTAGTGGGAGAAAAACCGTAAGCCAAACAGTGGCAAAGAAAAACTCCCCTTTAGGAGGCAAGAAACCTTGAGCAGGACCAGGATCATAAAGCGGGGACCCTCCTGGAGAAGACCAGCTGGGCAGAGCAGGAAAAGGGAGATCAGAAAGGGTGAATGAAGAACAGAGAGACAAGAGGCACAGATATATTGTCAAGGTACAAAAGGCAAGATATATTAGTATTAATTATCTGTGAGCAGGAAAACTAAGAGTTCTATGTACATATTACTGATACATGGTTAATTATTGTACTACAGAGACAAATACATAAACAGATGTAGACAGCAGACACTGAGGTGGTCGGTGGGTGGGACTGCAAGTCAGGATGCAGCTCTGGAAGCTCTCGCCTGCAAACATGTACAGAAGAGGAAGAACATGGGGAAGGCCTTCAAAAAAACTACAAGAACAATTATGCTTATGAGATACTTCTAATTAATATCTGTGGATTGGGCTGAGGAAAGGGAAGGAGAGGGAAGCAAAAGGGGTGAGGGGCACCGCTCAGTGGATCATGTTGGTGTCCTCCTGCAGCGTAGGTCTATAGCACCGTATCTACAAGGAAGCTATGTTTAAGATGAGCTGCCATAGTCTTTTCATGTAGCTGCAGCTTTGACTACTGGCCCTAACATACTAGACTGTAGAATATAGACTAACTACAGTAGGGAAAAAAGTATTTAGTCAGACACCAGTTGTGTAAGTTCTCCCACCTAAAAAGATAAGAGGCCTGTAATTTTCATCACAGGTATATCTAAACTATGAGGGACAAAATGAAAAAAAAATCCAGAAAATCATTTCAAAATTGTCTGATTTTTAAAGAATGTATTTGCAAATTATAGTGGAAAATAAGTATTTGCTCAGTAACAAAAGATCATGTCAATACTTGTTGCCAATTATACCAATACCAATTGTTGGCAATGACAGAGGTCAAGCGTTTTCTGTAAGTCTTCACAAGGTTTTCACACACTGTTACTGGTATTTTGGCCCATTCCTCCATGCAGATCTCCTCTAGAGCAGTGATGTTTTGGGCCTGTCGCTGGGCAACACGGACTTTCAACTCCCTCCAAAGATTTTCTATGGGGATGAGATCTGGAGACTGGCTAGGCCACTACGCCTGAAGTCTAGTATGACCTCCTTAGTTTTCTTAGTGTTCAATAGCAAGTTGTTGGAGGAACACCATGTTGTCAGCTGTAAGACCTCGTCTATGTACTTGGCCTCGTCTCCACTTGAGATAAGCCCAACCACAGTGGTGTCATCTGCAAATTTATAATGAGGTTGGAGGGGCGGGAAGGATAGCAGTCAGATGTGTATAGATGAGTAGTCGAGTCGGAATGGGGTCTGTGGATGATTTAGCTCTAAAGACGATTGATATCAGCTCAGGGAGGTCTACAGGAACTAAACAGTCTAGAGTCAAGTCAGAACCTAAGGAGGTTTACTGAAGGTGAATAAACGCCCACAGCTGCTGCTGTGAGGGCTTGGTTATTTTCTTCTCTAATTCTGATGATTTTACTGCTAAAGAAGCTCAAAGTCTGCAAAGGGATGCACAGCTCAACTGAGTTGTGACTGTGGCAGCTTGGCTACAGTGCTGAACAGAAAACCTAGATCTTTTTTGTTATCTTCCATCTACAACAAATAATAAGCTGTTCTAGCTTTGCAAACAGCTTTTTTACATACTATTAGACCATCTTTCCATGTACGATAAGCGTCTACAGACTTACAAGAGTACCACTTCCTTTCCATTTTAAGCACTTTTTGCGTCAGCATATGCAAATTATACCAGGGAGTTAAGCTCTAGTTGTTAAAGACCCTCTATCTCAAAAGAAAAACTGCATATAAAGCCGAGTCCGGCAAATCTGGACAAGGAAATGACAGACAGGAAGCACCAAAGGGGGCCAGTACATATCATCGGCATCACAGTCTCGGAAGACCATCAATTTCTTCATTCTTTCTTGTTTCTATCTTCTTCACGCAGCTTCTCCTGTGGTTGGCGAGTCCAATTCGGGAGAGGCAGACACGGCCGCAGGCGTTGCAGGTGTGGGCTGGATCCGGTGCTGGTGTGGGCATGGTGGCTTTCTGCTTCCTTAACTTCCTTTTTGTTTCTCGGTGTAGAGCCAGGGCGGTTTCGTGGGTCTGCAGTCCGTTTCATAAAGCTTGTTTCCATTTCTTACGGTCCTGGGCGATGTCTTCCCACGTGGCTGGATTGATGTTGAAGGATTTGAGGTCGTGCTTGCAGACATCCTTGTATCGGAGCAGTGGGCGGCCTACTTGCCTCTTCCCTGACTCTAGCTCTGCATACAGAGTGTCTTTTGGCATGCGCCATCGTCCATGCGACGGACGTGGCCCAGCCAGCGGAGATGCCGTGTTTCAGCAGGGAGAGCATGGTGGGGAGCTGTGCTCTCTCCAGGATTGCGCTGTCTGTGACCCTGTCCTGCCAGATGACTCCCAGTATCTCAGACAACGCAGATGGTAGGAGTTTAGCCTCCTGTCATGGTGTGCATAGGGAGTCCAGGCTTCACTGCCATACAAGAGTGTACTGACAACACAGGCTCTGTACACTTGTACCTTTTGTATGAATGGTGAGCCTGCTGTTCTCCCATACTTTAGATGTAGGGTACGCGGCGATGCGCACGTACGGTGCGCGTCACTGCGTAACCTACGACGTAGGCTACGCCGTACCCTACGGCGTATGCTGCCACTGCTCCCAGGAGTGTGTTCCTGACAGCGAACCCTACTCCATATTCCCTGGTTTCCTCAGGGGGTTTCCCCCGCCAGAAAAAGTTATAATCCCTTTCCTTGAGGGAGCCAGATCCTTGAAGTCTTGTTTCCAGAAGGGTCGAGATGTCAATTCTGCGCTTCAGAAGTTCGTTGTTTATGACTGCAGTTTTACGGACATCACTAATCTCTTGTAGGTTGTTGCTGAGCCCGGGTGTCATGGTTCTGACGTTCAGAACCCCAGACGTAATGCTGGAATCTTCTGTGGTTTCTTTGTGTTGCTTGGTGCATGAATTTACAGCCTGCTTGTTAGGATAAATCTCTAAGCTCCATGCACCCGATGGAGCAGGCAGGCTGTGACGGGATAGCACCTTATTGGCTGGGGGCTGCCCAGCTTGAGGCGGGCGGTAGTTATCCAATGAGACCAATCATCTCTCCCACCGTCGGAGGTAGCCCCTGGGGCCAGTACAATACCACTAACAAAACTGGGTTCTCTGATTACCAGCTTGGGAGTTTTAGACTAAGGGTGAGGCTTTCAAATGTATTATAATTGCATTTAGGTTTAGATTTTATTTGATTACTGGAGTTATAGATCGCCCTAGTCCTCCGCCTTGGCCGGTGCTTCTGGGAATATGGTCATTACAATAACCGGGCGGCGTCGATTCATTTAAACTAACATACTCTTCCTCCAATAGCCATGTTTCTGATAAACGGTACACTATATATCAGTCTGGGTCTCAGTAATTAGATCATTTACTAATAGACTTGGAGCTTAAAGATCATAAAAATCTAATTTTTCTCTCTTTAATTGGCTTTAAATGTGTAACAGTTGTTGAGCAATAATTTCTCTGTCATATAAATCCAGGGCTTCACTGCTGCCCATTTCAGTGTGTTTTAATTTTTTAGAAACATAACATTAAGAGGTATTGGTTAAAAATGCAAACATTTGTATGTTAATTGTCTTTCAATTGTTGCTCCTGGTGCTGTGCTACTGATGCATTCATAAATAAATGAAAATAAACTAAAAGTTTTAAAGTTCCAGCAGGAAGAAAATAAAAAAAAACTGAATAAAGATGTAAAATTTCCTACTCAGGATATGTAACATTAAACCATGCACTTTTACACTTAAAAACAGTAGTTAATTCCTTTCTCAAGTTGTCTGTCAACTACATGAGTAACTGCTGATGAGATGTCGTTGTTAGTGGCGAAGCAAAATATCTTTAACTTGAGTGAATGCAGGAGGATTTGAAGTTGTGGAAGGAAGACCAAACAGTCATCTGGAAGTCAGAGTTTTCAGAGCTTGGTGGCCTCAAAACCAACTTACAAGGTTGTAACATGTTGGGTATTTTTAGTTAGTAGCCACTATTGGTGCCGGAATATATGCCCACAATCACCATAAATTGCCCTTCATCATTTTAATGTTTGTTTTACTGATAAAACACAAGTTTCATGTTGTCTTTATTTTTACACATGGAAATAAATCATTCAGTGCATTTCTTTCTAAACATTATATCATTTTAATATAATTTTAATAGCTCATGGTTAATTTACCAACATCAGTAGTGCATAGTAGGCGGTAAAAACGTGACAATGATCATGTTTGTTTTGTTGTAATTGTTGCACTGAGTTGTTAAACCTTTGATAGATAGAAAACATGTCCTCACTGTATTAAATACACTCGTAGATGCACAACAGGGAACAAAGAAGATATGTGTCCTTTTCTTTTATGTGTGAGCCTCTTCTATTTTCCAGTTTGTGACTTTTAACCTCATTATAAAAGTTTCCACCTCTGACTAGAGTTAGAAATGCTAACACTCTGTTAGCATGCTTACTAAAGAAACTATAAAAAATGCATTTACACTAGTTTTTTTGTTTTTTTTTTTACAGTGTAAATTGTCCTCAGAACCTGTCCTGCAGCCTTTATAGGCAATGTTCACTCGCTGACTTTGGTTGTTTTTATGGCGATTCGAGAACCGGCACCTCTTCCTTTTTCACTAGACCAGTTTTATTTCTGCTGCTTTGTTAGGAAATATATGATTCAGTGATTTCAGCCGACCACGCAGTGTCCAACATGTGTAATCCAAACAAGTCAGATTCTGTGCTATTCATTCCTTCACCTCAATGAGAAAACTATTCAATGAGACGACAATAACAAAAGGTTGCTAATGGAGATGTCGGTGATTGTTACGTACACGAATAATGTCTGACATGGCCTTTGTGCTGCGAGGCTGCTAGCTAAATATTCCTCCATTATTTCCCCCCCGTTGCTCTGCATTGTTCCGGCTAAGGACCTGGTATTGATTGAGCGGTTGCTTAGCAACAGGCTTAGCTGCCACAGATGCGTGCAGAGGAGAACAGTAAGCCAGATGTAATGTACCGCTCTGTTACAGTGATTGTCCTTCCGCTGCTGCAGAAGCTTTTCACTAAAACTTTGGGATCCTTGTGTCCTCTGAAATAATTGACAAACACAGGACACGATGTCTTCACACACTTACATTCTGAGGAAAGTTCTGCAGGATTTTGTGCTCATAAGTATGAATGCTTGCTAGATGCGAGGGACTGATTTGAACTATTTCTAACACATTATTTTTCAAGATTACATTTTGATCCGTCAGTAAATGAAAAGGAAAATCCCTTAAGAAATGTGTTTTATGTTCCACCTCATGTTCACTGTTCATTTTACATCAGTGAACATGAGGTTTTTATCTCCACTGTCAGTACGCTACTGTTCAAGTGCTTTAGAAATATTTTTAATTTTAAATGTATGCAATTTCTAGAATAGTACAAAAAATACTTTTTTTTTTAAAAACACTATAATGTTTTCACATTGTGTTGCTGCAATTGAGTATCAGTATCAGATTCATTTAAGTGTGTATACAAAGATATAAGCGTGTGTGTGCAAAGCCTTGCACTGGTGAGTTAAAGCTCTTCAACTTGAAAGTAAAAAATAAGAATGTAAGAAAATGAAGAATTTATTATTGGAATACAAAAACAATTAAAGCTATATACACCCTTACAGAAATTCAGAACTAAAATCTTTCTTCCAATGTTAGACTTTGAGAAAGTCATAATTACTTCCAGACTTGACTATTGTAATGCCCTTTTTATATTGAAGTCAGTAACTCTCCTCTTGCTCATAACTGGTCCAAAATACTCCACCCGAGATGAGATTCCTCCAGAATCAGCAGCTCTCCTTTAGCTTCATATGAAGTTTAGAATCTAGCACGTGCATTAGCAATCTAGCAAGTGGTTCTGACTGCTTTTCAGGCATTAAACGGTTCTGCTTCGTCCTATAAGATGGACATGCTGTGTAGGTATAATCCATCACGAGCCTCAAGACAAGTAACACTCCAGGTTCAAGATTCGGCCAGCACCGGGACCCGGTATTCACTATCTATGGACCTGAACCTTGATTAAGCTTGCATCTTTACTGATTGTTTAAAATCATTTTAAAAATACCCTTTTTCCAGCTAGTGTTTTGCTGTGAATGAACTTGTGATGGGAATTCTTCTTTTCTATTATTGTTTGTCTGGATATTGACTTAAAGTCTGGACTGTCCTGGATTTGTTTTATTTTTTTGTACTTTTTACTGCTTCTGATGGATTTGGATTTTAACCTTTTTTCTCTCTTTTTTTAATAGTTTAGTATTTTTCTTACTTGTTTTGTTTGTGGATGTGCTTTAGCGATATAATTCCCATCCATCCATTTTCCAGCAGGTCCCTGACCTCAGGGCCTGCTGGAGCCTTTCCCAGCTCTCTTTGAGTGAAAGGCAGGGATACCTACTTTACTTACTTGTTTATTATTAATTTGTCGACAAGTGAAATAATTTACTACCTCAAAACTGTGTCTGGTTTGAAGGGGAATGTGTGATGAAAGAGAATTCAATCTGAGCAGGGTGCAACCCAGCCGTTTTGTCTGAGGATGCCTTGTTACAAAAATGAATTATTAAATATGCTGTTCAGATTTTCAGGGTGATGTTGCATCACAGACCAAGATCAGAGTACAGTTATCATGCCCTTTCACCACATTAAAATGTTTTCATTTTAAAATGTAAAATTTGTTGGAGCATCCACACTACTCCAGCTAATTTGAGACTCAAACATGGAACATTTTTGAAGTATTTTTCTGTTTTTATTTTTCAAACATTTTCAAATTTTTCAAAATCAGTTTTTGATTTACACTTTTGGGTCATTAGGATTTGCCAAGCCAATATAATTTGACCTTTTAATGTACAAACCAACAAGTATCATCTGTTATACGGTAACATCTACATGTAACAAAATGTTTTAAGCAAAAATAAACTAATGTGGATGAGCTTCACATTTTGAGTTATGCAGCGTTACAGTATAATGCCACCTCAAATAAGGCAGAGTCCACAGAGGCGGAATGGGTAATGAAGAAGCTCACTAGACCCTTTTCATCTCGCTTTACTGAGAAACAGTGTCACCATTTTCCCTGCTGAGCTGAACACACCCTCAGATCCAGCATTTAAAGGACAGATTTGGCAGTACCGGCCCAGTATCTCACCAGTCTTTATGCAGATGTCTGTGTTGGTGCTTCAAGCCTCTCAGCCTGTACCCTTCAAATGATGATAATATTTAGTTGATTCAGTCAGTTTGACATGAAAAAGAGCATAAGTTTTTGAAGGTGCTGACCATCAAACCTTTAAAAGATTTTGGAGAGTATTCTGAACCGAATGAGAAGTGGACATAATTTACATGTTTAGTACATGATGGGCTGAACCTTTTTGAAGTGTTCAGGTTGGAGGTCCTGGTTGGTTAAATCCACACGAGTGTGCATGAATTCCTGACAGATGTCTCTTGACAGGGTAAGTGCTAGAATAAAACATGAAGCTCATTTATATCAGAGTTCATTCGAAAGGCATTCAGCACTCATGCAGTAATTGTCGGCATCCACCTTCAGCTTTCAGCCATTTCGTCTCTGTGCTGGAAGTTGTGCTCTAATAGCGGTACGGCTGGGCTATTTCCACGGCTGACGTCAAAGAGCAGACCTTCTGTGTTAGGAGAGCTAGGGCTCTGTTCTCCCTATGGTAATCCAATTGGAGGCATTATGAGTTCATGCTTTCATAAAGCTCAAGCCTCTTGGAGATGCTCCCTGTCACAGCTGGTTGAAGCTGTCAGATGTCTCTGGCTACGCTCCTCTTTGCTCTGAACGCACCACCAGAAATTACTTTTTTTTTTAAAACCATTTAGAGCCTTTATTCCTGGATAAATTCAAGTTGGGGCATTCAAGTTTTTCTCAGGATCACTAATACTGGATGAAGTAAAGCCAATTAAAGTAAATGCTGCAGAAATGATCATCTATTAATGTTGGAAAATTAATCAAATGACAACTATTTTCGCAACACAGTAGTGGTGGTATCATGGTTTGGACCCATTTTGCTGCATCTTTGACAGAAAAGCTCATCATAGTCGGTGGAGCAGGGAATTATGAATGAAACCATTCTAATGGAAAATGTTAGTTCAGCTCTCTGTACGTTTCATAACATATTGCTTTTCAAACCTTGAGACCATCGACAGGGGGATGGATGGATGGATGGATGGATGGATGGATGGATGGAGAATCAATATATGGATGTGAGGAACTGTAATCTCAGATGTTTTTGTCCAGATAAAGAGGCCTGGTGCATCGCAGCAACTTCTCAATATTGTTTTTGTTAAAAGCATCCTCCGGATGATTTGACATACATGTGTTTATTCAGTATAAATATGGAAAGAAGAGTAACGACAGTACAACAAGGACATCTTCTTAGCTTTGAGCCAATAAGCGTGTGAAAATATCTGACATTTTCCCACTCATGTAAAACCATAATTTTTTTAAGTAGTGTGTAAAAATGCAAAAAAAAATTGTCGAAAGGGTTCACAAACAGTCAAGCACCATTTGTTGAAGGTAGATTTATATTAGTCTAGCCTCAAGGCTGGACAGTTTAAATTTCAAGTACTTGATGGTGTAGTTCATTGCCCACATTGACATAACATTTTGGACAGCTACATAAACATTTGACAGATGTATTGCTCATATTAATTGTATGCATATACGTAGCCAAGAGGAAATGTGTGTCAAAGTTCACGATGATCCAGGTTCAAACATTAATGCTGTAGGTGTTAAAAGGGAGCGTGCCACTTGAACCCAGAGAGAGCTTGTGTATCGGTGTGCAGATTGCTTGTAGCTCGGCAGAAACCCACACCTTGTTGCTAAAAAAAATAAATAAATCGGAATAAATGGAGGATGAAACAAAGTGTTGTTTGCACTCAACAGGTTCCTCAAATAGGCCGATATCACGTTTGTTTTTCTCAGTGAAGTTCAGAGCTGAATGCTTGTTTGTTGTTCTCCAGGGTAAAAACATGAAGGTGAGCTGCAAATGTTTAGTTGGAGAAATGTCATCTATGTTCCCATTTCTGTTGTGTTTCTCAGAATAAAGGTCTGTTCAAGCTCTCCTGTGCTCCTACACAACAGGCACATGTCAGCCGGGATCATGATGAAATGCTCAGTCGCCAGTGGATACGAGGTGTCAGTGGGCTGCTGAAAGACTAAACGGGCTTTTAGCCAAGTTTAAAGGTATTATTTCTGCCCTCTTATTGAGGTGTGTTATAATTTCACTGAGTTTTTTCAACAAGGTGAATGCAGCTCATGGCAACGAAGCATAAACACCTTCCCACCATTTTCTGATAATGCCATCAGCAGCATTTATAGTCCTCCAATTCCTGGATTGCATCCTTTTAAAACTGAGCCAGAGCCTTTGTGCGTAGTTTGATTTAGCTCTCTTCACTGCAGCATTTCAAATGAGAATCAGATCCGGCCAAACGGCCTATTTCCTTGTTAAACATCCAGAAGCCTGGCTGACATGCACCACTGGCTTTTCAGAGGTGGATTCAACCTCGCTTATAGGGACTCCAGCAAAGTGATACATGAATGAAGAAGTATCACATAACACTCAGACCAGAACAGGAGCAGGCTGGAAATTCAGCTTGACGTTATCGCTTAATTGAAGCGTATTTATATCCACTCCTTGTTATCTACATCTGATATAAAAATGCCCGTCAGTGTCATGGCTGTGGATTTCTTTGCTTTGAATCTCCAGAGCACCACCTACAGAGTTTTGGAAAAAAAAATGAGTTTAAACAGCCTGTATGTCCTAAAATAAAAATATTGGAGGAATATTGGTTGAACCATTCTTGTCTATTTGTGAGTGGGGCGTTAGTTTATTTGTGGGCGCTGCAGACATGAGAAGTCAGCAAGATGCAGGAAGTTAGTGCAACGATGGAGAAAATAAAAACAAGCCTTTATTTCAAACTGCATATTTTTGTGAGTACATTCATACACAGTATGCTCACAAAATTTGCACTAGCGTAGTACATGCACATGATGGCGAACAATTTTAATGAGGTACTTTTCCATCAATTGAAACTTGTCAATTCTAAGCTACAAACAGAATAAATCCAGTTTTCTTCATCATGTATCTAATCAATCCCCTTTTTTAAAAAAAGATATTAAAGCTGTGATGTCATTAGTGCTGAGGACAGACTACTGTCATCTTTTTAACCGAAATGTAGCGAGCGATTGTCTCAGCGCTGGCAATACGTTGGTAAGTCAGAGACCATTGAGTGCGTTAAGCATTTAGCATTCCATACTAAGTTATCAGACTATTTTAGTACACCGTCTGAGCGCTTGTGTGTACTTTGTAGCAACAGAATTGTCCGTATGAGTCCAATTACGTACTCGAAATAGTAACTGAACAAGTAATCGAGTTGAGCTGTGTCGTCAGATTAGCATATTCACAGATCGCTACACACTCAAACTACTGTCAGACTGTGAAGACTTTCATTTATTTATTTTTGTCTTACTTTTAAGGGGCTTAATAACTGCAGGAAAGGGACTTAAAAATGCTTATGAGTATCCAAAAAAATGCCATTGATTTTTATTTTTTATTTTTTTTGTGTTCAGATTTCAAAGCTGGAGATGAGAACAGTTGACCAGTGATTTAATTTATCAATATATGGTTAAACCTGCATGCTTTGTGCAATAATAGTAATAGTGTATAATTATAAACTCTAAATGTTTGCTTAACATCATTATTTTTCAGTGTTTGGTTGTTTGTTCAGTCAAGGGTTTGACAGACAGCATTTGCAACGGATCCATGCTGCCATTCTGTGTGATTAAAGCTCAAAGCACATCTGAAGAATCTATTGTTTTAAACAATTTGTTTATCGTAGCCACTTGACAAATTACTGCACTAAGTGCTGTTTCCTATCCCTCCACACTATGCCGTTAATAAACTATGGTTCTGAAACAGCAAATTTGGCATTAACATAAATGTAACACACACCATTACATGCATACTTGTCTCAGAGTAAACGTCCAGTAAAACAGGTTAGCTCTGGTATCTTTCTATTTTTTATTCTCCATCTTCACAGCCTCCTTTGTTTTCCAATCCCCATTTCACCCTAGCAGTAATCATATCTTTACTTGTTTTTTTCACACTTGTATTAACTGTTATCTAATGCTTCTGTAAATGGTAAGTAGTTAATTTCATAACTTTCATATAGGATTACACTGGTTGTACAACAGAAAGCTTTACTTGAACAATGGTGGTGATTGAACTTCTTTAAGGTGAAAATATATAGTTTTTTTTTTTTAATGGGCTAGTTCAGGCAAATCTAATTGGACGTCTCCAGAATGCAGATTCATTTACTTATTTTTCCTTCCACGCTTTGGATTGTTGTCCTACCACAAGACGAAGCCTCTTCTAACCTTTTCCCCTTGATGATGGTAAATGGTTCTGGTTCTTTGCACCATACAACGCGCTGAGCATTTTTTCTCGACCAATGCAACTATAACAGTTCCTTGGTAGCGGTGCAGATTCCCAAGGTGCCATGGACACTGGTCTTGGATGACTCATGCATGGTAGGCTCATAAACGGAGACATTTTCCAGTTCCAGTCACGTCTTCAAGCCTTTGCCCGTCTCTTATGGATTCTTCTTTGCCTCATGAGGATTTTGCGATTGCCCATGGACTCATCTCAGCGTGGCTCTCACTTCTACAAACGTCTCTACTTAACACCCTGTATCGCTTTTCAGCCTTATGCAGAGCAGTTACTTTTGTTTGTTTGTCTTCAGAAATCGTCTTTTAAGGAAACAGGATTCATGTCAGCCAATCATTTTATGAAAAGCTGACTTAAAATGTTTGCCTTTTTATCAAACCAACTTATCCCACCTCCAAATGTATTTTATTCTCCAGATCTGCAAACTGCTGACAGAAAATGGTTCTGGTTCTGGTTGAAGTACAAATGGGTTCGTTCAGTAAAGACACAAGAGATTATAACTATTGGTGCGTAAGCATTTAAAAGTACACTGTTTTTGTTTAATTTTATGACTTGTATGAAGATCAGATCACATTTTATGTCAAATGAAGAAAATATTTTCTTCACACTTTTTCTTGCCATACAGTGTAAATGCTATTTCAGATAAAAGTAATTAAAGTATCAATCTCTGCTAAAAATGTAACCCTATTCATAAAGTCTCACTTCTCTCTCCTTTCAGTAAAACAGTAATAGTTGCTTCAGCCCCTTTTTATCTGAGCTAAGAGTGGAAGATGAAGGGGCCTGACCTTCCTTCCCACTCACCTTCATCATTTCATCTCCGCTCCTCCTCCTGCCGTTACTTCCCTTTCTGGAGGTGACAGATAAGAATCAGAGGCACGTTAGCTATTTTCTGGCTCAGTGACGCCACATGACTGAGCCACAACGATAAGGTGGACACAAGGGGGAGAGCGGTTCTTGGGTGCAGTGATGGAGGAGTTTGCCTGGCAACAGGTGGAAAGAGGGAGATGGGAGTGCTAAGTATACCATGGATTTCCACCTTGCTGTTAACACTTCTCTCCCTCTGCGTTCACATGAATCTCCAGCTGCCCTCATCACCCTTTTACTTGTTTTTCATCAGGTGTGGAGGGACCACTTTAAACCTGACTCTTAATAAGAAAACCTGCCGCCATCACGAAATAATAGATGGAGCTGATCTGCTATTAACCACCTCATGTTGAGTTTAGTTCATCTTGTGCGTTTCTACATGTTTAATTTCACGCGGTGTTGGGTGTGTTGTCTGCCTATTGTCTAGATGTGAAAGTGGGCACACATGAGTCACGAGGGTGGCGGTGGCCGAGCCGCTGGTTTGACGACATCGCCTGCAACAGCAGACGCTTTCAGACCCCATGCAGGGAAGGCTCAGTTAGAGGTCAAATGAATGACGCTGTTCACTTCAAGTCAGCTAAAAGTGGATTCCCATCGAGATACGCACGTCAAGCAGAAGTTCAACAGGCTGCAAGAACAAATTAAACTTGTTTATTCCATTTTCCTGAGGAGTGCAGATTAATGCGTATTTGCTGTTCAGAATAACCAAATATAAAGATTTCCGCTCCCACAAGCTTCCAGAAATGGATCATGACACATCCCTGCTTCACATTGTTTGGGTATAAGCCAGGCTAGACTTGTTTTGCATTTGCTTTGGCACCGGTAACATCACCCAGTGCTGGGGCTGCTTTTTCATCCTCAAACCCAGCCGTTACACAGTAGCGTTAGTGTTTCCTGACCCACCGTATAGCAATCATCTGTTTGTCTCTGAAATGACACAGATTTATTATTCAATTTGTGCTGCTACTACACTCGGAGATAACATTTTGCCGAAAGTCCTTTTTTGACATCCTGAAGTCAGTGCGTTTAATTTGATGTCGACTAGTTTTTTTCAGGGTGTGCATTTAATCAGTGATTTAAAGAGGATGAGCAATTTCCACCGCAGCAGGTGTACAAATGCAGCCTGTTCTGTGAATACGGTGGCGAGAAATACTCGATGAACCCATTTGAATTGGCTGATTTTCTGCATTAATTTGCCTGAAAATGTGATCTGATCTTTATCCAAAGACGAACACAATAGGCCTCATCCATGAAATCTTTGTAAATCTGTGAGTCAATTGTAAGCATTTGCCCTCTCCAAAGGGCAGATTTGAAGTAATTAATTTTCATTTCTGAAGTCATTTATTTTCATTTCTGAACTCATTTAGCAGAGCGTTTACCATGATGCTTAGCATCATCGTCATGCTGCCGCACACGACTTCTTATAAGCTTTAGGTGGTGGTCGGCCACCCACCCTAACTGCATCATTATGGCATTATTATTGTTATGTCTTGGTAAAATTGTTAACTTAGTGGCGAGTGGGCTGAAATCATGATGCTCCCTCTACCATACTTCCCTGCTGGCTTGGTGTTTTGATGTTGGTGAACTGTTCCCCTCCTTTTTGTACTATACAAAGTGCTGGGTGTTCTTCCTGAAAACTCAATTTATGTTTCAGCTGTCAACAAAGCATTTTCTCAGTAGCTGTGTGGATTGCCAAGGTACTCTTTTAAATAAACTTCAGGCAGTAGCTTCTTCCTTGGTGTTCATGCTTGGACACCATGACTTACGAGATAGTTGTAGTGATGTCTTCAGGCCTTTAGCTCTTAGTCGTGGGTTCTTCTTTATCTCATTGTGGATTCTGTGTCTTGACCTGGGTCACTTCTAAGTAGCTAGAGTACTAAACTGTGATGCTTCCTATGAAGAACAGTCGGTTAATCACAAAGAGTTTGGAAACTCTTTCTTGCCTCATTAAATGATAGATAGTGCCGCCAACGTCCATTCGTTTGTGAAGTCCCATTTTTAAGGCCTTGCATCATCCTTATCTGGATCTTTTAGCTGTGATAATATTTGGGCAAAAATTTGAGGTGGAGTGTAATCTTTGCAAACCGACGAGATTAATCTTTGCTAGAATTGTACTCATTGAAATGTGGAATTATTTCACTAGCACAATAATCATAGGAGAATTTTTTGACTTTATTTAATGTCAGATGTTAATGAGCCAGTGTCTGGAAGTGCTTCATGGTACTGCATTTACTTTAAGGCTTTCCACATATTTATACAATCAGACTGAAGGCAAATGTTTCCTGTTTGTGACATTACTTACAAGATATGCTACCATGGTAACCCAGAAAAATGGAAAGGAATCGTATCGCATTAGGAAGAAGTGTGTTTTCTTACGTGTTCTTTAAGCTGTTAAATATTGTATTTGACCACAAATCAATTTTTTTCTTAACCTAAACAAGAAATTTGATTGTTAAAACAAACTTCTTCTGAAACCCAGTTTAGTTTTACTTAATGAGGCCCAATAAGAATTATTAAAAGGAAAAAAAAGGCCACATTTTATTTAAAAAAACAAAAAAAAAAGTATTTCTGCTGCAGTTCTGGGGCTCAAACCTCAACTTCTTGAGAAGATGGTGTGTGACATAATCATCCAAAATCCCTCCTGTTGAAGAAAAACCTATTAGACGCTCTTTTATATGTTCTTTCCAACTAGGTGAATATCTGAACTGAAACTGAGTGTCTAAGTTATCAAGAATAAGACTTGAGAGATGAGCCAGATTTCAGTAGATTGAATTAAGCTATTACATGCAAAAGGGGCAGAACATACATGAGGCATCTCGTTGCAGAATGATAATGAAATAAAGAAAGCATAATTCTTTTAAGGTTTACGATTCTGGTGGACAAAATATTGTTAAGGTCGATGTTAATCTTTTTGGGACAGACTATCTGTATAGATGGATGGATGGATCGATCGATACATAGATTACTTTATTCATCCCCAAGGGGACATTTTGTTGTCATAGCAGTCCGGTATGAATACAATTTTAGTCCAATAGAATAAATACTGAGGACTACATTTCTGCCGCTCTCAGCACTTTTAGTTTAATCAAGTGGCCGAGGCTAAATTTTCCATCACAGCTCCATCCCAAAGGCTGACCCAGAAGCCTGACGTGAATCAATACTGGCTGCTTAGAGCAATGTGGCTTGAAGGTTGCATTTTAAGAAGTGACAACGTACCTCCAAAAAAATGAAATATTCATCCATATCAGTTTTATTAAGTTTGAGCATTCCTGTGTCATCTTATAGCAGCCTGGGATCTCATAGGAGAGTTGGACTAATACCATTGATGATGACACAGATCAGACTGCAGTGCTGAAAGATAAAAAGAGATCCCCCTTGAGGGAGAAGGACGGCATTTTTCTCACGAATTGACCCACTTTTAAAATGCCAAACATCTTTAATAAAACTGGAAGGGCTCAGGCTTCTGCAGGTGAAGCTGCTGCATGTTGGAGGAAGAAAATCTGCACAGCTTATTGCATCACTTCTTTTGTGATGCGAAGGTCAAAGCAGAACATGTTTTCTATTAAAGTACGAGTTAACAATGTGGGACAAATGTTGCGTCATGACTGGGAGACTTTTGAAAAACCGTTTGAAAATGTGTCGGACAAGCTGAAGGCTGTTTTAACAGATTCCTTCTCATAAATGGGAAATATAAAGAAGATTATTGCAATACACTTAACATACAGATAGATGGTGAGAATTCAAATTACTCATTGAATTTGAACATTTGAAAGTGGACTATTCTTTGCACTTACGTCCTCAAAACAGGATCATATCAACAGATGTTGCAGTTTATATATTGTTGAGAAGTCTCTCAAGTAGATTCTTCAAGTAAGCCTTGTAAAAAAAAAAAAAAACCCACACACACTCACAAAACAAGAAAATTAAATTATTAGCTGCTTTTAATTGCTTGTGTTAGGGCTGTGCGATTTTGGACAAAAATAAAATCCTGATTCTTTTTTTTTTTTTTTTTTCTCTCTGAAAACCCAATTTTCGATTTTTTTTTGGTAAAACTACAAAAGACAATGGAATAAATTGTTTCAAGTATTTTATCTTTATTTTTAAAGAAAAAATAGCAAACAAATTTCCCTATTGGGAATGAAGTGCAATTGAAAGATACTGTAAATCCTCCATGAGTTTAGTAAAGTGACAACATTTACAATTTTCTTGACCAAACAAAGATGACTAGACGAGCTCTGTCTGTAATGCAGCCAGCTGCAAAAAAGGAAAATCGATTTTCCGATTTTCCTTTTGTTAACATCGTCTTGATTAATAAATCTGATTTAGATTTAAAATCGATTAATCGCACAGCCCTAGTTTGTGTAATGACTGCAATACAATGCTATGATTTACTTTTGGTACTTTTTTGTGACTCTTTTTTTCTTGCATGATCAAGATATAAAAGACAGTGTTTAACATGTGGAACATGTTTACATGAACTGTTAGTGAGGACCAGGTCAGTGTAGACTCTAGAGCTTCTGTCATAAGACATTACAGTGTTAATCACCAGTGTGGTTCAGGTGGCAACAGGTGGTACAAACCATGGGTTTGCTCAGCTGGAGTGGTTGTTATGATTGTTATTGGATTGTCCAGGCCTTTTCAAAGACACATCAAACCACAAGTTTAAAGGTCACTTTTATTTGTAAAATATTCACATTTAAAAGTAATAGGCATTGTTGTGGCACTGGCTTCACAGAGGATCACAGCACTAACAAACACACTTTTTTTTCCTCAGTGCACATGCATCATGCAAGATTCAAAGCCCTTACAATAATCACAGTTTTTTATGACTTATCTGAACTGTTGAATGTGTTTGTGTGTCTGTCCAAATCAACCTTAATGAGGGCTGCTTTTTCTTCCAGACTCCAGAGACGGTAATAAACTAAACAAAAAGCTATTAAACCAGCTAAACACAGCACGCACAGTGTACAGCAGTGCACGCACATACGCACGCACACACAGACGGTAGTAAAAGCTGAATGGCACAACAGCGTACATCACGGCTGCTTGTGAAGGCTTTTGCAGCCATTAATGAAGCAGAAACAAATCCACTGGAGCAGATGTTCAGTATTATCAATGGAAAGATTCACTGTTTGCTTGTCTCTTTGTGACACTTTCCTGTTTAACAATCTGGATCTTTCTGCATTTTAGGAACACAAAGCTGTGCAATGGTTGATCTCAAAATGCTGCTCTGCTGAAAACAATCTCCCATAACTTTGTAAGTCACCCCTGTGCAGTTAAGATATAAACATTGTCCCGTGAGAGAGTGCAACCATCACTTCTGCTCTACCAAATTACACAACACACCATTGGACAAGACTTTCAAACCAATACCTTACATTAGTAGGATGGACCGTGAATCGAGCACACTTTTCCCCTCTCTACTTCCCCCTCTCTCTTTCAATTCATCTTATTTGACAAAGTGCAGGGCTTCAGCTGCCACCACAGAGCCTTTGCTGCTGTCGAGGCTGGTGACCAACTTGTAGCCCGATTTCAGCGCGAGCATCACTGTTTCTAGTTTCAGACAGTCGAGAGTGCACAGGAACGTGCTGTCCTCCTTCAGGACGAGCCGCGAGCCCGGCTCCGACTTGATGAAGTGGCGGAACTGGATCACGTTTGACGACACCACGAATTCCTCCGGAAAGCCGTCCAAGCGGCTCTTGGAGATCTGCACCAGACGCCCTTTGACTTTGTCGATGAAGGAGGCGTCGCTGCAGTACACCTTCAGACCCTGTGACCTTTCGTGGCTGTCCGTCACCTCCAGAAATGCGGGCTCTCGCTGAGCCGCCCTCTGACTTTCCCACTCCACCACGGCTTCCACCAGTTCGCTCAGGCGGTAAAAATCGGCCTCCTTCCGCAGGAGCCCCGCCTCCCGGAAGTCGTCCGGCAGCTGCAACTCTCCAGTTCGGAGGAAGTTGAGCACGTGGCGAAAAACTGGACCATCTCTATCGATGAAGGGGTTGCCCATGGAGTCGGTGTGCTGAACAGGCTTCTTGCCGCTGGCCAGCTCTTCCAGGAGGGACCCCAGATGCTTGGAAAGGGTGGTCCGGTGAGCAGTGTACAGGAACCCCCCTACGTTAAGGGTGATGGTACCTGAGGAGGGCTTCTTGAAGCTCTTGCTGGGCTGCAGCAGGTCCGGGTTGATGTGCCTCAGTTCACTCTCCATCCTTCTGAGGTTCCATTCCATTCCCCAGCCGCCTCCTCAGCGCTGGCGTCTGGAACCCCTTCTTGTCTTCTCGTTTGGACGTGGACCAGCGGTGCGACTGGGAAGGCGAGAAGCTGTTGTCAGCTGCTGTATAGCGAGAGCAAATGTGTTTTGAGGGTGTGTGTTGGTGGATGGGAGAGGAGCTACAGAGAAGTGGCAGCTGAAAGCAGACTGGCTTTCTGTGCTGCTCCGTGTCTTTTCTCTCCCTCTATTTCTATCCCTCTCTCTCTCTCTTTAAGAGTGGGTGTGCGGACAGCGTCACATACAGGGAGGAGAAAGAGGGAATATGTGAGCAAACAACAGAAGAGTGTGGACTCTTGCAGCTCTTTCTTTTTCCTTCGCACCCTCTAATAATCTTTTGCAAACAGAAAGTGTAGAGCTCACAGGTGTATGTACACTCACACAAACCATCCTTTCACCAGTTGGAAGGTAAGCTGCATGTGCGCCTACAATCATTTCTTCAATGATGAAGTAATCATCATTGATTTCTTCAATGATGAAGAAATCATTGTAGAAAATCATTGTGATCTCAAAGTATCAGACTTGTCTGACTGATTAAAAAAAAAAACTGCTTCTTGCAGCCAAGCCGCACAACACATACAGTAAGCTGGACTCATAGAAATGTGACAGTTTTATGACAGGTTTCCTCTAAGTTACGACTGCATGAAAAATGCTTCTGTCCTTACTTTGTCAATTAAATAAATAAATAAATAAAAGAAACGGGGAATGCATTTAAGTAAATAGCCTATTTGGTTTCTTGAAAAGTAACAAGCTGCCGTGTCTGTCTTGGCAACTGTTGCCTGTGCATTGATTAAGTGTGTGTGCGGGCTCTGAGCTCCCTTTTAGTGAAATTGGGAATTTGCGCTGAATACTTGTCTGGTCATGAAATGCGGGTTTTCAATGAATACCCCCCCTCCCTTTAGAGGTGCCACAGAAGATTGGAGGCTCGCTACAAACAGCTCTTTCCACCGCTCTGTCCGCATGTCGTATGTCCCACTACTACTGCAAAAATCACACTTCATATCAAACACCTGGAATTCACAGGGGGTCCAGGAATTTGTTAGGGTGACGTTTGTGACTGAAATTTAATGGGGAGGGGGGGGGCAAAACCAGACAAATATGAGTCTGTTGCTGTGTTTTAGCACAATATGTGGTTGTAGTCGATCTAGAACAGGGGTCGGCAACCCGCGGCTCTAGAGCCGCATGCGGCTCTTTAGCACAGCCCTAGTGGCTCCTGGAGCTTTTTCAAAAATGTTTCACTTTTTTCCCCTTTTTCTTCTTTTTTGCTTCTTTTTTCTTCCTTTTTTTCTCTTTCTTTTTTCTTTTTTTCCTTCTTTCTTTTCTCTTTTTTTCTCTTTTTTTCCTTTTTTTCTTTCTTTTCTTGTTTTTTTTGCTTTTTTCTTCTTTTTTTCCTTTTTTTCCCTTTTTTCTTTTTTTCTCTGTCTTTATTTTCTCTTTTTCTATTTTTTCTCTTTTTCCTTTTTTTTTCTTTCTTTTCTTGTTTTTTTTTCATCTTTCTTTCCTTTTTTCCACTTTTTTTTCTTCCTTTTTCCTTTCCTTTTTAATCTCGACATTTCGACTTTTTTCTCAACATTTCGACTTTTTTCTCGACATTTCCACTTTTTTCTCAACATTTGAACTTTTTTCTCGAGATTGTACTTCAACATTAATCTCAACATTTTGACTTTTTTCTCTAAATTTTGACTTTTTTCTCCACATTTTGACTTTTTTTCGACATTTCTCCTTTCACCATTTGTCTTCATTCTAAGGCTGATACAAGACCTTTCATTTTTTACGGCTCCAGACATATTCGTTTTTTTGGGGTTTTGGTCCAATATGGCTCTTTCAACATTTTGGGTTTCCGACCCCTGATCTAGAAATATAGTAAATGATCGCTACTGGATCAGTTGTTCGGTTTAGTGGTGCTAAAGCTGGAGCTGCTGTCCATGAAAACTGGTGTGTTTTGTCATTAGAGACTGCAAAACTAAGAATCAATGTGTGTACTAGCTACATGGGATGGCTACTTCAGCTGCCGATATCTTCAATCTATAATCCAGTCCGCCCCCAACCTTTTAGTCAATATGTTCTTTTCTCATGAGGGGCACACGTGTCATATGTCTTTGTTACCATCTTTTAGAAAATTAAAAAAATCATTAAAAAAAGGAGGTGCGTAGCTGTGTGCTCCAGTGTTAAACATTGTGCTAGGAACTATATTACGTCTCACAAAAACACCCACACATATTGATAATGTGCTCATGTAGATAGCCACATGTCGAATCTGTGATTATGCTGGATTCTGAGACCGAAGGCTATTCTGCTGCAGACATTTTTTAACCTAGTTTAAATGTATGTATTAACCAGGGAGGAAATACCTGCCAATTCGCATAATCTATTAGCACTTGCACACCAGCCTGGCAGTGACACAATACCTGGATTGTTGCAGTTTTTGTCACTGCAGCGACCAGAGGCAGCTTGCTTATGAGGATGTTTATATCCATGGCTCCCATACTCTGCCCGGAGGCAGGCTGTTCAAACAACACTATCAGGCTCCTGGAAGAACAGAGCCCATTACATTCTTCGGTGAGGGAAAATAAATGTTCTTCTCAGTTTCTTTAAGTCCAGTGTGGTTGCTTCAACTGTCTTGTTAAATCTGACCAAAATTACGTTATATTGTTTATCTCAAGCCTTAAAAAGCACGTGCACTGCAACAACAGCCCCACTAGAAATAAGCTTAATATTCCATAAATCTAGTCAGAATTGTCTTATTTTAAGCTAAAGTATCTTTGACAATGGGGTAAGAAAAAAATTACTAGAATTCTTAACACTAGTACGATAGTTCCAAAAAAATCAGCTAATATTCTTGAAACATGGCTTTTTACTTTCTTAGATATTAAGTTTTGCAGTCCAGGAGTCATTCAGTCTGGCATTTTTTGTCTAAAACAATCACAGTAATTAACTAATGCTGTTTTTAAATGTCTTCAAACATTTCACATGCACAACACCTTTTGGCAAAGAGGTAAAAAAATGAATATGAAAGAGCAAGAGAAGATTTGTTTTATTTTTTCTTAATTAACTAGTGTGATACAGTTGAGCAGAGTCAATCTCTCAGTATTATTCTGCGTAGAAATAAAATGAACCAGCCCTTATGGATTGCTTACTAATCTTAAATTAAACACGGCGCAACAGGTGTGCAAGTGTGATGCAACAGGTTAGCAGCCACTTACCCCTCCGAGCGCTTGTGATAAACGGAGGTGGACTGAGTGGGCCGTGACTGAAGATTCACTTGAACTAGAGCACTCATTTCAAACATGTGACTGCTGTGTAAATTGATGTGGGTTATTGAAATGCCACTCTTCTGGGCTCTTCTGGATGTGTGTTTATCCGGATCCCGGTATGAGAGCTCTGTGTCTCTCTCCAGTGTGTGTGTGTGTGTGTTTTTTTTCCTTTCAGTCATAGGTGATTAGTTGTATCATCTTTAACGACACTCCCGAAAATTGGAATTGCAAACAAGGACAGGATGCAGCAGGGAGGATTATGGGAAGTTTGACCTGCTTTCTTCCTCCTGTTCATTAAAACTGTCTCTTTGAGAGATGATGATTGTCTTCAAAGTCTGGAAATCTGTTGAATCTCTTTTCACATGCTGACAGCTTTGGACGTTCGGTATTAAATTTCCCAAAATGCTACAGGCAAGGACTCTCCTACCTTGTTAAACATAGTGAATTATTCATCATGCTGCTCTAAGAGCTTGTCGTTTAACATGGAGTCACTGACTGCTGTGAAGCTGGCATGGCAACCACTTAAAATAGGGTCTTGAATGTGATCAGTGCTGTCAATCTCTTTCTTCGTTCATTATAGAAATTTATGGGCTGTATAGAGTCTGCATATGAGCCAA
This sequence comes from Cololabis saira, assembly GCF_033807715.1. Lineage (NCBI taxonomy): Eukaryota > Metazoa > Chordata > Actinopteri > Beloniformes > Belonidae > Cololabis > Cololabis saira. The sequence goes on along the minus strand of NC_084592.1, from coordinate 25,994,198 downwards.
GTTAATCTGAACAGAGAAATCAACATTTCACAACATGTCAATGTTATTCACCTAGTGCAACCCAAAATGTTGAAAGAGCCGTATTGGACCAAAAACACAAAAAAGTAATATGTAATATAGTAAAATAGTAATATGTCTGGAGCCGCAAAAAATTAAAAGTCTTGTATCAGCTTTAGAATGAAGGCAGCACATGCTGCATGTTTCTATATTAGTTATAACTGGGGGAAGATTTTTTTTTCATTATGCACTTCGAGAAAAAAGTGGAAATGTCGAGAAAAAAGTGGAAATGTCGAGGAAAAAGTTGAAATGTCAAGAAAAATGTCGAAATTGCGAGAAAAAAGTCAAAATATCGAGATTAATGTACAACTACAATCTCGAGAAAAAAGTCAAAATATCGAGGAAAAAGTCGAAATGTCGAGAAAAAAGTTGAAATGTTGAGGAAAAAAATCAAAATCTCGAGAAAAAAGTCGAAATATCGAGAAAAAAGTCAAAATTTTGAGAAAAAAGTCAAAATGTCGCGATTAAAAAGGAAAGGAAAAAGCAAGAAAAAAAAGAGAAAAAAAGGCAAAAAAGGAAAAAAAGGTGAAAAAAGAAAAAAAAGAAGAAAAAAAAGAGAAATAAAAGAAGAAAAAAAGGAAAAAAAAGGTCAAACATTTTTTAAAAAGCTCCAGGAGCCACTAGGGCGGCACTAAAGAGCCGCATGCGGCTCTGGAGCCGCGGGTTGCCGACCCCTGACCTAGTGACATTAAGCAATTCTTACCAAGCCTTATCAACATAGTAACGATGGTAAATATTATTATGGGCATTATTATTGTGGGTGTCTCGGCAATCATACCCACACAAGCCCTCCTTGGGTTTACTGTGGGTCAGTGTGAGCGAGGCAAACCCTCATAAACCCTAGATAACACCCATGTGGTTCTTATGTGGGTTAGCATCAGTACCACCCACAGCAGCTTTGTCCTTTTGGCCAACTACCTGTAAACAACTCAGAGGCCCCATGTGAGTCACAGGGTCCACAGAAACTGTAGTATATTGGACCTCTGCATAGGGCTTCTCTGGTTTTCCAATGTTACCGCCACATCGGGGATTTTTGTAGGCCCACATTTGCCTTGTATTTTCACCAAGACCCCACAACATCTATTGCCGATGTCCAAGTACCAGACACTCCACGTTTAGTCCCTGATAGGGGTGTAACAATATATCGTGCCACGAAATTTCGCGATACAAAAACGTCACGATACGTGTCGTGGAGGTGACAGTGTATCGCGATATTGGGTTATTAATATTAATCTATTGTGTTGACTAGTAACGCGCATCAGACCGCGGTCCAAAATCTTACTCCGTTCAGGAGAAACTAGTCCCGTTTTGAGCTCTGAACCTTTACTTATGTAAGTCTGGTGTAGAGTTAAGCCTTACCTTATTAAATTAAACCTTTTTCGGGTCGTGAGTAGGATAAACACGGAGACAACTTCTGCTGAGTTCCAGTGTACTTTAATGTCCCTCAACAGTGTAGGATTTTAGAACATCAACACAGCACCTAGTGCTGTATCACTCCGCCCAATCTAAAACATACTAAGCACTACAGATAAACTGACTAGTGTCATTATAGTCCCTGATTTACATCAAAATATAAAGAATATATTTATAAAATAATGAACCCTGAATTACCAAAATAACCTTCTTAACAAAAATACATCTCCTCTTACACTTATAAGGTGAGCAGGAATCAATCTTTTTTATGATGTGAAAATATATATTTATTTACTTTTATTTATTTAATTTTAGTTGTTAAATTTCTGGAAAAGAAAAAAGTCAAATCATACATGAGAGAAACTATTCAGTTTGTGGCAAAATATGTTTACTTGTATGAAACTGAAGATGCATAATGCAAACCTGAGATTTACTTTTAGTTCAGTTTGTGGAAAATGGTTGGCCTGGCTTTCTCTTTAAAACTTAAACAGTTATAAAAAATTACAAACTGTAACAATAGGGAAACGCACAGCATATTTTGTGTCTTTCAAATAAAAGACATTTTTTTCCAGTCATATGTTCTTCATTCAAGGTTGTTAAAAAAATACTGCTATAATATCGTATCGTATCGTGAGATTAGTGTATCGTTACACCCTAGTCCCTGATGATTCTGATTGAAACCTACCAGACATTAGGTACTTGGTGATGATATTACAATATGTTTATAAGCTAAAAGCACAATATGAATGTCATCACCTGGGAAAAAAACCTTCCCCACGGTAATATTCACAGCAGGGTTGCAATATAAAGATATCAGGTGGTCTCTGAGACACTCTGATTCTCTACCCTCCTCTAAACTAATTCAGATCTCTACATTTTCTGTGCATATTTAAAAAAACAGTAATGCACCATTATCAAACAAATCCATGACTTCTACTTGTCTGTAGATATAAACCAGTGAAGACGAACCGTGGTTAAATTGCCCAGCAGCCCTTTCAGTGTTAGTGGGACATGAAAGCCTGTTTGCTGCATACGGATGTTGCTGATCCACTATGAAGTCAAACGTGTAGGTGGAATACAGTCACAAAGGTTGGAAAACCGCTTTAAAGTTAACGAATGGAATCATTACATTTCCTTAATGAGGCAGCCGCTGGGCTTGGGAGATATGAGCTGTAATGGAAAATTATATTTGGATCCCCCACCCCACTGACTGTGTGTGTGTGTGTGTGTGTGTGTGTGTGTGTGTGTGTGTGTGTGTGTGTGTGTGTGTGTGTGTGTGTGTGTGTGTGTGTGTGTGTGTGTGTGTGTGTGTGTGTGTGTGTGTGTGTGTGTGTGTGTGTGTGTGTGTGTGTGTGTGTGTGTGTGTGTGTGTGTGTGTGTGTGTGTGTGTGTGTGGTCAAATGTACCATTTCTTTTTATTGTCATTATTTCATGAATAAAGTCCCGGGAATGTTTAGAGAGCATAAGCATACAGATCTGTGAAGATTAATGAGCTTCATTCTGACGATGCACAGAGACACAGACGTGCACCTGTGTTAATTATACAGTTGCAAGAAAAAGTCACAGTGGAAGAATAAAGCTGATAACACACAAGCAATTATAATTTATCACGTGTTTGTTTTAAAACACCCAGGAAAAAAGGAAGTGGTTTGTTTGAGTTAATAAGTGGATTAATCTTCTCAAACACTGCAGGCAAGTGCTTACAGTATCTCTGGATCAGAACTGAACTTAAAAAAAAATAAAAGAAATATATTTAATTTTATTTTTAAACAACTGCTTCAGCTCAGACACTTTATAGGATGTCTGGGGTGACTGGTTCTCCTCAGGTCCTTTCACAGCTTCTCTCTATGGGCTTTTCTATCACTGAGCCATTCTTTGGTGGATTTACTTTCAAAACCTTCTAAGCTTCAGCTGGCAGGAAGCCACCCCGAACCACCCTGTCATCATCCATGTAGGTAAACTTTAAAACTAATTTTCCTTTCATGACATAAGTGATCCGAGCGGTGAGGCAGTGAGTCGGGCCCCGGGTTCCCTCTGCCATACCTCACTGTTGAGACAATGAATGATGTTGGTAAACTCTACCTCTTTGTGCCATACATTATGCTGCCGAAAAGTAAGTTTCTGTAATTAATCATCAAAACTGGCTGAAAATCCTCAGGCCAGATTTTCATTTCCACTGTTGTTGTTTCTGTACAAATTGATCAGGGGAAACCACACAGTGCATTATTTGCATTGCACTGTTTTAGCACTTTAACGAGACCATAGCAGCAGGCATTGTGTGCACAACAGAAGATTTTTATTACACCATTATCATCATCTTATCAGATCTAAACCTCATCTACTTTAAAACCAGGGTACTTTTATTATCTGCCCTGTTCAGACTTGGAAAGGACTTAGCAGTAAATGATTAGCTGGAAATACAATTATCATTCATTAAATTGTTTACTCAGGCTAATTAATCAAAAGTGTAATATGAAGCCGTAATTGCACCTCTTATCTTTCGATGTTCATTTATTCGTGTTTTGATTGCTTCATTACAACTAAAGGGTGCAGAGGAATTTGAATGCCACTTGAGCCAAAGATTAAACGGGTGAAGGAATCCTTCATCAGGGTAATGATCCAAGGAACACGAGATCCCTGATGAAAGAAAATTTCATCTACAAGAAATCAATGTGTTGGGAAAACCTTCCCAGAGCTAAATCCAATGTGTTGATGTTCTGCGATGGATGAACTGAAGCTTGCAGGCTGACCCAAGAGGAAAAAGTTCCCCCGAGCTGTTTACAGAAGCAGACACATTCAGTCCAGAGGTTGGTCTGTAAACTGAAAGACATGTGATCTCAGCATAAAACCACAGCTTTACTGCCTTCATTTTCAATTGCATATCAACTGATTTACAATTTAAAGCCTAACAATCTTCCATCAGTCGCACATTTTGCCTGACAAATGTGCTCATGTGCCATCTGTCCTTAAAATAAATGCCATTTAAGTTGGCATTTAATTCTCCAATTAATTGACATTTATGCATTTTTTTTAAATGCAGTGTGCACCTTCAGATACTTGGCAGGGCCGCTGTATAGTGTGGTTTTACCAATATTCATATCATAGGATCAGCATTTAGGCCAGTTTTTATGTTCTTTTAATTTATTCCTCTGGATGACAGCTTGACTCGCAGTAGTTGACTATAGTAGTTTGAAGAAAAAAACTGAAGTATTAAAGACCCAAACTACTTGCAGAATCTAAAAACCAATTAGTGTAGTCCGTTAGTGTGTATTTTCTCTGAGGATGTAGTGCTTAGAGTTTTTTGGGGCAACCATAAACACGAATATATTGGAGAGGGGCGGTTATGTTAGATAAAGGAGAACTTTTTAATGTGGAGCAAAACTGACATCATAGAGGGATGATGACAAACAAAATCATATTTACCTGCAGAGACTTCAATATTTCAGCCTCTAATGCTACTCTTTCATTACACATGTTAAATGCTGCAATTCATTCCTCTCTTTATTGTCACGATAATTTTAGTTTTCTTGTTCCAGCTGACCATGGTGTTTCCTCCTCCTTCCCTATCGCGTCTCGTAGCCAAAGCAGTCCTTTAACATGTTATTTGTATTAATAATTTAGACATTTTTTTCTACACAGGCCAGGATGGACAACCCAGATAATGGCAGCAGAGTGGCTTTCAAGTTTTTCACTTATTCTTAAACCCACTTTTATTTCATTGCAAACCATTTAAACACAAGGCAATTCATGTTTTGTCTTTTTTTGTCAATTTTGTTTCATCATCCATTTTTACGTTTTAGTCCCGAAACAGATGGGATTGTAAAGCTTTTACCACTTTGTAATGTTGCCATTCCCCCTCACAATACTTCAATTGCTGTAAAACACCACAGAAGAAGCAGAAAAGGACAAAGCAGAGGTGGTAATTTCATTAAGTGGCTCGATTGTTACATCATTGTTGGAGAAGAGTGACGTGGCAGAGGAATGAAGACATCAGTAATAAATGTTTTGAGAAGGAATGTCAAACCTCCCTTTGGATTTTATGAACTTGCCTGAAAGTAAAAAACTATAATATAGAAACTTTCCCCCTTAGAATTAAAATATTTTGTTGATCAACCTCAGGGACTCAGTCAGCTGCCTAATCGGCCAAGAATTTACAAGGACTTCTCAACTTTAGCGTCCAAAACAAAGTGAAACATCAAATACGTGGCATCTTTCACAGCTTCACAGCAGTGGAAAACCCCAGAGTTGTGCAGCTGAGGAAGATTGTGTAGCTGCTATTTTAAAATCCCCAAACTAAAAGGGTTTTTTATTTGAGGAGACAAGACTTTGAGATACAACAACCAAATTGTGGTTAAATCACGAGGAGAGTAAAGATTCACACGTCTGAGATGAAGGGATGGAGTAACAAAGAGGAGCTGATGAGACAAAACATGAAATATCCGGGTCCTATTTCCAGTAATGAAAATAAGTCTAATAAAGGCTGGATCTTCTTTTTTTATGGTTTTGCATTTTTCTTTTTACTTGCCTAACTTTTCTGATCGTGGGTCGTTATGACAGTCAGTCATGTGTTTCTGAGAAGAAACTAAAGTCAAATACAAGTAAAAAAGTATATTTGATCTCAATTTGAAAAGTTTCCAAGCAAAAGTCTATGAAAATCAAGCCACTTTTATCATCCCTGCAACATCCGGGCAGCAAGCATGGATTTGTGTCCTTAAACATCTGTCTTCATGTCATCGTTTCACCCGCAGTTGGCTGCAGAAAAACGACGTTTCTGCATTTTCATTGCACATTTGTCTTCTTTCCTTCCTCTTGATGTTTGTGGATTTCTTCCCAGTCTTTTGCGTGCTCTTTATAAATCCATCCCCAAACTGTTGCTAAGAGCTACTTGGCTTTACAACCAGAAGGTCACACCAGGCTTCAAATGAATCTCGGTTAAGTCTGGAGGCAAAAATATTGTTTTAGAGAAGCCATGATACAAAAAAGAGAACCAAGGGTCATATGACCAGCCTGAGGCTCAGTCACATCGTCCAGTTATGCAATGGGTTACATCTTGTTTGTAAGGAAAAAAAGGAATAAGATGACTTTTGATCGATGCTGAATGAACCTGTGTCTTGTAAATCTTGGAGAAAAGAAAAATAGAAGCGCTGTAAGCAGCAATAGACTCTACAGTACCAAAGAGCAGTGTCGGTGTTTGGACCTGATCAAGGTCTTTGTTCAATTTCTAAGTATTACTTAGACTCTGTGGATTTTATGTGTTGGAGACTGAAACATAAATGAGGACTGACAGTTGGAGACGGTGATGGTGGATGGAGGCCTTGTGGGCGGGCGAGCTGTTTGTTGTTTTAACATTAGGGAGGTCAGGGCTTTGAGGAAAAGGCTTCGAAACAGATGGAGGTAGGAGATGAGCTTGAGGGGGTGGATGCCTGACCTCCTCACACTCGCATTTGTCTCTCTGCTTCTGCTCTCCTCGCTCTTGAAGAAGCGTAATGGCTTTAGATGTTTTTTCTTCTTAAATAGCTTTTTCATTTACTAACTTATTCACATGTTCTTGATTTTTTTTTTTTTTATTATTAATAAAACAGCCTTTTTATGGTGTAAATCAAAAAGGAGTTTGTTTTGGAATTGTTTTAGTATAGTCTCCTGATCTCTTAAGAGCTGAATCAGCTCTCATTAATTAATGACATCCCTGACTAACTCTGCTCTTCTTTGTTTTATTTTAAGAGGAGTTGCGAAGGAGCCAAACTGCTCGTTATGAAATAATCTGCAATATTCCCTGCCAATGTGACGTTTGTGCATGAGTTGCTGGTGTAGACTCTGTCCTCAAAGGTTTGAATCGAAGCAGCTGGACTTCCTTTTCTTGGATCAATAAAGACCAAGGACAGGAAGTTCACATGCCTTAATTCAAGCCTTTAAAGGTGAGTCTTTGCTCCTCTCTTGTTACTTGTCTTGCCCTCTGCTAAAGCCGGGTCTCTAAAGTGTTGATGTATTTGAAGTGACCTGTCTGTTATAAAGAACAAGTCCTGCTGATGTCCTTCCAAAATGAAACAAGAGTGGGTGAAAGAGTGGGTTAAAAGCAGAGCTTTTTTAAGAGAACATGTTCCCTTTTATACAGATTTTCTAAGCGTGAAAGAGTGAGAGACACATTAACAGAGAAAAATGCAAATAGTTGCATGAGAAGTACCTTTTTATTCAGTAAATCCATTTTAAATTAGAAGAAAACGAAGCATCAGTGACGCAAAAACCCACAGCGTATTCACAGACCGTGTTTTAAAAAAGAAATGGGGAAAAAAAATGTCCAGATCAAATGATGAATGCCACTTTACAAAAATGAATCATGGAAAGGCCTTAAGGTTTCGTTCTGTTATTCAACTCAAACCTAAAGACCTGGTTAGTGGAAATAATGTTCCACTTGTAAGGTTTCCCATCTCCACAAACCAACTCTGTTTTTAGTTGCACTTAAACTATTTCCATTGATAAATAATAGATTTTTCATGAATACAGCAACAATATAAATTCCTTTTAGGATTAATTAAGTGCAACGCAGATCTAATAACTGAGTGGACAGTGTGATACATGAAATCTATTGATGGATTTAAATGTCTTTCACTTTAAAATGTTGAAGGTAACGAGGATCTGAATGCTGCCGCAGAAATGTTCCTGTATCCTCTCACGGATATTTGCTTTGACGCAATCTTGTCCTTCAAGCAAATATGTGTGTCTGTGAGAAGCAGGCAAACTAAAGGCCTCATTTTTTAAGCATGTGAGTTTTTTTACACTTCGAGCAAGCCAGTCGCTGCCAGTGGAGTGAGACTGTTTTAAATAACAACTTAAATCGGAGAGAATTGTACATCGGGCAAGAGCTGCATCCTCCCCTGGGCCTAATGGAGTCCCATACCGACTTTATAAGAACGCACCAGACGTATTACGTTTTCTTTGGAGGCTGATGAAGGTGGTGTGGCAGAAACAAGCAATTCCAGCTGCGTGGCGGAGGGCAGGATGTATCCTAATCCCCAAGAAAAAGTATTCTGCCGACATCAGCCAGTTTCGCCAAATCAGCCTCCTGAACGTTGAGGGCAAAATCTTCTTCAGTGTAGTGGCTCACAGGTTGGCGGTCTACCTGGAAAAGAACCACTACATTAATACCACGGTGCAGAAGGCAGGGATCCCAGGCTTCTCCGGCTGCTTGGAGCACACAAACGTGATATGGCATCAAATCCAGGCCGCCAAAAAGGAGGGAAGAGATCTACATGTCGTGTTCCTGGACCTCGCCAATGCCTTTGGGTCAGTTCCTCACAATCTCCTCTGAACGGCATTCGACTATTTCAGAAGCAGAAGCAATCACCGGCCTCGTCAAATCCTACTTCCAAGACGTGCAGCTATGCCAGACAACTGATGAGTATAACACCGCATGGCAACGGCTGGAAATAGGGATAATGGCAGGATGCACCATCTCGCCTCTAGCCTTCACAATGGCTATGGAGGTCATCATCCGAGCCTCCCGGTGGGTAGTAGGAGGACAGAAGCTCAAACCTGGTCTTCGTCTCCCTCCCATCAGAGCTTATATGGATGAAATGACCATACTTACCACTACTAAAGCATGTGCCAGACGACTGCTGAACAAGCTGCAGGAGAACATCCAGTGGGCCCGGATGGAAATAAAGCCGAGCAAGTCCAGGAGCATTTCAGTTGTCATGGGGAAGTTGTCAGAACACCGGTTCTACGTCGGCGAGGAACTCATACCAACAGTGTCAGAGAAGCCAGTCAAGAGTCTTGGACGTTGGTACAATGCCACCCTCAGCGACACAGAACAAGTGGACCACCTTAGGCTGGACACCATAAGTGGCCTTGAGAGTATAAATAAGTCCATGCTCCCAGGCAGGCTGAAGCTTTGGTGCCTCCAGTTTGGGCTGTTACCCAGGCTGATGTGGCCTCTTACCATCTACGAGGTCCCAATCTCAAAGGTTGAAAAACTGGAGGGATTGGTCAGCTCATTTGCCAAAAAATGCCAGATGCTTTAGCAAAATCGGGCTGTACGGAAGAGGAATTCTGGAACTTCCTGTTTCCAGCCTTGCAGAGGACTTCAAATGTTCCAAAGTAAGGTTGGAAATGACACTGTCGGAATCCCGTGAGCCTTGTGTAGCCCAAACAGCTCCTACCCTGGTGACCGGAAGGAAATGGACCCCAACTGCAGCTACTCAGCAGGCAAAGTCAGATCTCAGGCACAGAGACATTGTTCGCCTAGTGCAACAAGGGAGAGGAGGCCCTGGCCTGGGAGAGAGTAGGCCAACCTGGCAGAGGGCAGCTCCAGCTCAGCGCCGACGTCTGGTCGTCGGCACTTAGCGTCGGCAAGAGCAGGCAACAAGGTGTGCAAAGGCTGTCTCACAAGGCAAGGACAGTGGATGAGATGGGAGGGACTTGAGAGGAGAAGGTTCTCTTGGAGGGAGCTGTTGGGCATGGAAGCATTTCACCCCAGCTTCATCTTACCTGCAACGTATGATGTCCTGCCTTCCCCCTCTAACCTCAACCAATGGTACGGAGAAGACCCTACATGCCCCCTCTGTCCATCTCCCGCAAACCTCAAACACATTCTGGTTGGCTGCAAGACAAGCCTGTCACAAGGCTGTTACACCTGGCGGCACAACCACGTCCTCAAGTGCCTGGCAGCTACTCTGGATAAGAAATGGACAAAGATCAATGACCTTCCCCCTCCATCATTCCATCCTACATCTGCAAGAGATTTCATCTGAGAAGGAGCAAAGCCAGCCAAGGTTCACACATCGGACATCGGCCAGCTCGGAGGGGCACAAAACTGGAAGTTGGTAGCAGATCTGAACCACAGGCTATGCTTCCCACCTGAGATTGCCAAAACAATCCTCAGACCAGACCTTGTGCTCTGGTCCTCCTCACTTCACACAGTCTATATCATAGAGCTCACTGTTCCCTGGGAGGCTGCTGTTGAGGAGGCCTTCGAACGCAAGAGTCTTAAGTACAGCGAGCTTGCAGCTGATGCGGAGCAACGTGGTTGGAAAGCCAAGATTTGCCCAGTGGAAGTTGGCTGCAGAGGCTTCTTGGGCAAGTCTACCATCAGGCTGCTTAAGGACTTGGGGATTCGAGGCCAAGCCCAATGCCAGACCATAAAAGCCCTCTCAGGTGCAGCAGAAGAAGCAAGTCGGTGGCTCTGGGTGAAGAGGCGAGACTCCTCCTGGGCCCCAAAGTAATGACACAGGGTTGAAAGCAGAGGGGGGCACACCTGGGACACCAGGTGTTGCCGATGAGCCCTCTGGAGGTGTTGTGGGCCTATCATCGAAACACCGGGGAAAGAGGGTGCCCACCTGATGACCCCACTGAGGCTTACAACCCCCACCCCCACCCCTCCTCACACACCATCACAAGCCCCTCCGATGGATGCACCATCACCACTCATGTCTCACCGTATATGTTTACTTAAGGGATCGTTTCACCTAGTCCTAAAACAGAACTGACTGGTCGACTGCCCTTATTGCACATAAAATGTTGAAACAAAATAAAAAAATGTCAATGTTATGGTATCAGTCTCTGTTCAGTCCAGACGATGCACCCACTTCGAATCTAAAACATAACCAAAACATGAACAACTTAAGAAGGTCTGAAAATATGAATGCAGCCTCTGACCTCATGTTCTGCTAAACTCAGCACTTCTGTTGACACTTAAGATTTAACTGTATTTATAAAGGATTTAATTAATAATTGTGTTTTCAGAAAGTTTCTGTGAGTTGCAAACCCCTGTAGTTTTTGAATTGGTAGGAATTTTAGGCAAACAAGTTACAGGACTGATCCTCAGCCCTGACTTGGGATGGCAGTGATATTAGGATCAGATATTGCTCCTAATATTCACAAAATACAGTATGTGAGTCAGTTATTGGTAGATTAAACCAATCCATGAATTGATCTGTTCGTTTTAAATTTGCTCCGGACATATGCATACATTTTTCTTCTGTGTCTGTTCAGTTCCAGCTGCAACATTTTATTGAATCTGTAAGTTAGATATTATTTTGTACAGAAGATTAGGGCCACTGAAGAAAAAAAATGTAATTCGAAGAAAAAAGTCTGAATTCTGTCTTTTTTCAGAAACCTAGAACAAAAAAAGACTTTAGTCTCAAAACTCTAGTTTTTTTTTTCTTCGGTGGCCCTAATCCTCTATTCCATAATTTTGAATTTGAATGCTGGTTCACATTACTTTTGATTTATTAGTTTTACAACTAAATAGTCATATACTTCATATTTGTTTATAAAGTCTTAACCCTGTCGATATGTCCATACCTTTTATTTTCTTCTTCTATTAATCACTCCCTGCTCAGCAATGTACATAAAGCAGCAATTTAAATAAAATAATGATTTTAATGTTTTAATAATTTTAGTGTGAATCGATTTTGCTAGTTGTACGTCTTCTGCGTTTGAATGTAACTTTGACTCCAACATCACGGCTGCATCATCTGTTCCACCTGATGCAGGTCTGATATTCCCTTTCCAAAGAATGACTCCATTCACATGAGTAGTTTTCACTATTACCTCATAGAGGTTATCTTTATCTGTGTGAGAGTAATGCAGCCCTAAAAAAATTCTGAATGATAAGTGCGTAGGAGAATTGGAATATTGAATTTCTATTGAAGGTGTCGACCACCAACACTGATGTAGTATGCAATAGTTTCATATTGAAGTCAATGTGCAGGAATTTACTGTTCGTCTCAAGTGTTCCTCCCACACACAGCCGCCTTGAGCTACATTTGGCTGGGGTCAGTTTTCTCTCTTTCGTTGGTTTGTTCCATATTTAAAAAAAAAAACAAACATTTCTTTCCTACATTAAGGTGTCCATTAGAGCCTTGGGAAGAGGAAACGGGAAAAATGTGAATGGCATCAGAGAAACGGTCGTCTTGTCCTTGACCCTATGTGACTGCCTTGACTTCATGATACGGTTGCAGCAGAAGGATATTTGGAGCATCTGTTTACGTGTGTGTGTGTGTGTGTGTGTGTGTGTGTGTGTGTGTGTGTGTGTGTGTGTGGGTGTGTTTTTAGAATCTGGCACTCACCAGCCAATAATTGCACATAATTGCTTCCATTTGTTGAAAAGGCAAAGACGAACATTAGTGAGATCTGTTTCATGTGTTGTTGCCTTAAGAGACTCTTGGGTGGAGTTGATGAAATGTTCTGTGGTACTTGATGTCAGATGGTGATGCGTTGGTAACTATGGCAACTGAGACCATTGACCCTGCTGTTGTTTAGCAATGTTTTTTTAACACGGAATACATTCAGTTCATTAATCCTCCAAACAAGTATGCCTTTGTGTCATAAAGCCGAAAAGAAAAATACAAAAAAGATACACAACAGCTGGTGCTGTGCTGTACAGTTTTTATAGACATGATTTCAGTGACTAATCAATTTGTCCCAACTCTACCAAAGTTAATGAATTTCAACTTGTTTTCATGTGTAATTTTTTATTTGCTAATCTTATTGAGAAATGCCAAACGGCAACTACAAACGTCTTCACTCTGGGCTCACAGCTCAGCTGTTGTTTGGTTGCTCTGATCAGATGGGAGACTGTGCTTCCTCTTCAAGCCTTTGGGGGACTTTTGCTTGGCCATCTATTAAAATGACGCTTATAATTTTGACAGCACGTTTAAATTTGAGGATCACATTACTTCTGTTCTCGGAGTCCTTAGTTGAAGACTGTTGGCCAAAGTGAACCCAAATCTGTCTTATGAGTTACACATGCTTTTATAAAAACACGGCTAGATGGTTGTCTCTTCTTCAGCTCTGGTGCAAAATGCTTCCGCTTAAACTCTAAACTGGCGCAACAAAACTTAAACGTATAACTCCAGAAATTTTAAATGTGATGGCACCACGTTATTTGTTTGAATGTCATAACATTTATAAGCTTGTCAGTCAGATGGTCTTGAATATGCTCAGATAAGGACTCAGTAATATAGTGACTGTTTTTTCAGTAGCTGTCCTCATTCTCTAAAGCATCTTTACTTGTTCAAATAACAACTGCTCGGACTGTTGCTATGTTCATATTTTTGCTCAACACCTACTTCTAACTGGCCTTTAGTTCAAGCTGAACTTGCTGCAAACCAACAAGCGTTAGTCATATCGTATCATAACTCTGCTTTGATCTATGAGATCATGCCTAAAATGTTGTTCAGTTAAGGTCCAATGGATTGCAGTTTAATATTTTTGCATTGCAGATTCTATTGAATAATTCTGTCATTCTTTTATACTTCTTGACAAAAAAAAATACAATTTCTGTTTATCTTTTATCAATTTCTTTTTAGAAAATTTAAGATAGTTTTGCACCCTTAAAAAGACAATGTTTTGAATTAAGACCAATCTGCATCCACACTACCGTTTCAGTAAAACCACCATGAATGTGTATTAAATCCATTTTTGTAGCATGTTCCAGCAAGCACTGGTTCTCCTGGTCTCAAAGCCACCATTGCATTATGGCTGAAATCACTGCTGGATGCCAGCTTTTGTTGCAGGTTTCTCTTATTATGGTTTGTCTCCTGCATATATAGACAGTTGTAGTAATTATTATAAGTAGTAGGTATTGGTAGGTAGTAGTAAATATTAAGACTTTCCAGAACAGCTCCATGTTGCTGTTTCCACTGTTAAAGGTAGGATAAGGGATTCTACATGGTTTCTAATCCAGAACTATTTGTGTTACTCTCAGTGAATATATCATCACCATCTTCTACCTGCCAATTTTGTCAGTACACTGTTAAAAAATATATATATATATTCATACCCAGAAACTGAAATGTATGATGTAGTGAGCTCTCCGTCCATCCATCGTCCGCCGCTTTATCCGTTCCCGGGTCGCGGGGGCAGCAGCCTCAAGAGGGATGCCCAGACTTCCCTCACCCCAGACACTTCCTCCAGCTCTTCCGGGGGGAGTCCGAGGCGTTCCCAGGCCAGCCGAGAGACATAGTCTCTCCAGCGTGTCCTGGGTCTTCCCCGGGGTCTCCTCCCGGTGGGACATGCCTGGAACACCTCCCTAGGGAGGCGTCCAGGAGGATCCGGTACAGATGCCCAAGCCACCTCAGCTGACTCCTCTCAATGTGGAGGAGCAGCGGCTCGACTCCGAGCTCCTCCCGGGTGACCGAACTCCTCACCCTATCTCTAAGGGAGCGTCCAGCCACCCTGCGGAGGAAACTCATCTCGGCCGCTTGTATCCGCGATCTTGTCCTTTCGGTCACTACCCAAAGTTCATGACCATAGGTGAGGGTAGGGGCGTAGATTGACCGGTAAATCGAGAGCTTCGCCTTTCAACTCAGCTCCCTCTTCACCACGACGGTCCGGTACATCAACCGCATAACTGCGGACGCTGCACCGATCCGTCTGTCAATCTCCCGCTCCATCGTTCCCTCACTCGTGAACAAGATCCCGAGATACTTGAACTCCTCCACCTGAGGACTTCTCCACCCACCCGGAGAAGGCACGCCACCCTTTTCCGATGGAGAACCATGGCCTCGGTTTTGGAGGTGCTGATTCTCATCCCTGCCGCGTTGCACTCGGCCGCAAACCGCCCCAGCACATGCGGAAGGTCCCGGTCTGATGAAGCCAACAGGACAACATCATCCGCAAAAAGCAGAGATGAAATTCTGAGGTTCCCAAACCGGATCCCCTCCGGCCCCTGGCTACGCCTAGAAATCCTAAAAAATTATGAACAGGACCGGTGACAAAGGGCAGCCCTGCCGGAGTCCAACATGCACCGGGAACAAGTCTGACTTACTGCCAGCAATGCGAACCAAACTCCTGCTCCGATCATATAGAGACCGGACAGCCCTTAATAGAGGGCCCCGGACTCCATACTCACTGAGCACCCCCCACAGAATGACACGAGGGACACGGTCAAATGCCTTCTCCAGATCCACAAAACACATGTGGACTGGTTAGGCAAATTCCCATGAACCCTCGAGCACCCTGCGGAGGGTGTAGAGCTGGTCCAGTGTTCCACGACCGGGACGAAAACCGCATTGTTCCTCCTGAATCCGAGGTTCGACTATCGGCCGTAATCTCCTCTCCAGTACCCTGGCGTAGACTTTCCCGGGGAGGCTGAGAAGTGTGATCCCCCTATAGTTGGAACACACTCTCCGGTCCCCCTTTTTAAACAGAGGGACCACCACCCCGGTTTGCCACTCCAGCGGTACTGTCCCCTTCCTCCATGCGATGTCGCAGAGGCGTGTCAACCAAGACAGCCCTACGACATCCAGAGACTTGAGGTACTCAGGGCAAATCTCATCCACCCCCGGTGCCCTGCCACTGAAGAGCTTACGAACCACCTCAGTGACCTCGGCTTGGGTGATGGATGAGCACGTCCCCGAGTCCCCACTCTCTGCTTCCTCAGTGGAAGGCATGTCAGTCGGGTTGAGGAGATCCTCGAAGTATTCCTTCCACCGTCCGACGATGTCCCCAGTCGAGGTCAACAGCTCCCCACCCACACCATAAACGGTGCCGGCAGAGTACTGCTTCCCCCTTCTGAGGCGCCGAACGGTCCTCCAGAATTTCCTCGAGGCCGACCGAAAGTCTTCCTCCATGGCCTCCGCGAACTCCTCCCAGACCCGAGTTTTTGCCTCCAGGACTGCCCGAGCCGCGGCTCGCTTGGCCTGCCGGTACCTATCTACTGCGTCAGGAGTCCCACAGGCCAACATAGCCCGGTAGGACCCCTTCTTCAGTCTGACGGCATCCTGTACTTCCGGTGTCCACCACCGGGTTCTAGGATTGCCGCCACGACAGGCACCGGAGACCTTGCGACCACAACTCCGAGCCGCCGCGTCGACAATGGAGGCAGAGAACATGGTCCACTCGGACTCGATGTCCCCCGCCTCCCCCGGGATCCGAGAGAAGCTCTCCCGGAGGTGGGAGTTGAAGATGTCCCTGACAGAGGGCTCAGCCAGACGTTCCCAACAGACCCTCACAATCCGTTTGGGTCTGCCCGGTCTGTCCAACATCCTCCTCCGCCAGCGCATCCAACTCACCACCAGGTGGTGATCAGTTGACAGCTCAGCCCCTCTCTTCACCCGAGTGTCCAAGACGTGAGCTCTCCGTGTGGTTGATATTTTGTTCAAATATTGACAGACATGGCACCATCCAGAGATCACTTTCCCTACCTTTAAGCTGTATTAAGTGCTATCAGACTTGGTGATTTAGGTAAGGATACATAGTAAAGCCAAGTGGTGCAACTACATCGTTTTGTCCATCCACACTAGGCCACAACCTCAGTGTTTACAAACGGATACAGGAACTGCAGCATTTTCTAGAGCTGAACTCGGCAGAACTGTGTGGATGACATACATAACTGTGACATAAGTTTCATGTTTTAAAATAAGACCACTGAAGTATGGACATAACCTGATTTGGATTGAATGATCTCTTTCACTGATTTATTAAATTATCACAGACCTGCATTTTCATACCAGCAGTGAACTAATAAATCCATTTAAACAACTGTCAACAAGTTAAAAAATGTCCATCAGTGCCACATATTGTGTATGAAATTATTGCTTAAATTTTAAAACACTTGTGCTTTTAAGGGCCAAAATGTTGTTTCAAATATGTTTTACATTGTTTTGACATGTGGGAGGACAGCCGTAAAGCAATAACTGTCTTAGGAACGGTGATACGCAGCCTTGTTATTATGTCGACAATACACCACTTCATCTAGGCTACAAAAGATGCCGCAGAGCAGCGGATGCCGACTGACAGGTGATCCTGCTGCGCTTCTGTCATCAGAAGCTGATGCTGCTTAGGATGAAGCCCGGGTCTTTTCAGTAGCGCTTTTCTTTCCAGCTTGACATGGTTTAAGTGGGAAGGGCAAGGAACAAAAGGATACAGAAGGACATAAGAAGGAGCTGGAATGCATCCGCTGACTGATTTGTCAGGACTTCACACGTGATAATCTTAAACTGTTTGAAGGAATTCAAAGAAAATGCCGAAGATAGTTTGACAGCCAGTCTCTTTCATCTGTGCTGTAATTTGTTCTCTTCTGTCTGTTCATTGCCAGTTTCTTGTCTGTCCCTGGAGGCTCAGTGTCTCTGGCTGCCCTTTAAGAATGTCTGTCTCTTTCTCTGCCGGTTTTGTTACATGAGGTGTGGGAAAATGTAGAGACTTTTCAAACCTTTTGCGTGTTCTGATACAAACAATGACAAATCATACAGCAATGCACAATAGCCTAAGCTGCTGCCAATCCACCGCCAACGCTCACCAACTGGACTCCACCATTTCCTGGGCAGTCGATTCAAAAAGGGGAAAGTGGCTTCAATAATAATTTGAGAGGAGCACAAGAGGCACCAAATGGTTTCAGAAAAAGCTTGCAGGTTGCAGAGGGGAACAAATGGCTGAAGCACCTTATGAAAGCACAGTTTGAAAATATTTATTTATCAAGGTGATTTCAAAATGATAGAAAATGTCGGGCTGTGAGTTCTGGCAGGATTATTGAAACCTGGTTGAGCTATAACTGGTTCAACGATGCAGATACATTAACTTTATACTTGCATCTTGTGTCCATAGATGATGGTTCGTATCATTGAGAAACAATTTAAATGAAAAGGTCTATTTTTCCATGTCAATATCAGAGGAATATTTATGTAAATATGAGAAAACCTTCACAGAGGCATATTTATACATATTCATACACTGGCATATTTGGGACAGCAGCATCTTTTCCGTGTTTTAAGACTTCCTCAGTGAATAAAACAGGTTTGGGAACACTGCAAACAGCAATTGGTTATCTCTTGTTTGAAGAATTGTGTGTGTTCTGCGGCGCGCGTGTGTGTGTGCGTGTGTGTGTGTGTGTGTGTGTGTGTGTGTGTGTAGACGGCGCCTTTAGGTTCGGTGCACCGTGTGTGTGTTTTAAATACAGAAATGACACAAAACTGAGGGTGCGCCTTTCCACACGGCGCCTGTATGGTCGCGAAAATACGGTTTATATATGAAATGTCAGATAGGTAATTTTTTGATGACACCACATGAATCTTACCTGTCCAGGAGAAAATCAGCAACGTTGGCGTCTGTCTTCAAATTCTTCTCCGCTTTCAGCCGTCTTCATCTATCAAAAGTATCTCCTATACAAATCCTTGTTTTATTTCGGACCGTGTCACGACGTACCTCGGATTCATAACGAGGTCTTTTAGGTTTTGGAAAGCTAGACATTTTTTCATCCAACACGTTCGTAGCGGCTGCTGCGATAATTAGAGCCGAGCTGGCAACCCGGATGCCGAAACAATACTGACTTGGTGATTGGGAGATAGGTGGAGGGTGGAGCTTCAGGCCAAAACAAAAAATGACAACATAAACATCAGTTGAGGGCTGCAACTCCTCTTTTTAAACTGGAATATCCTGCTTGAGTGCCGGTGTCAGTGACATAAGTATTTGAAATGAACATTTTATGATTCATTTTATTATTGCTCTTACATACAGCTCCTTTTAAGTAAAAAAATGTATTGTCCATTCTCTCCAACATGGACATATATTTCTTTTCACTGACTGCATCATTGGATCAAAACAAAGCTTATCAGCTCTGGTGCCACAAAATGTAGAAACATGAAATTGTAAACTAAAACAAAAAGTGCAGAATAGTGCAATAACAAAAATAAATCAATTTCACTTCAAAAGGAGGTAGTTTACCTACGAGGTTCAAAAGTTGAATGACATCCAGTCAAACTCACAATCAATAAGAAAATTAAAATACATTTTGGCTTAACCTTAGTGCAGAATTCTTGACTTCGGATACACCATCGGCGACACAGATGTTTATTATGCGCCTGTTTTCCCAAGGGTAACACCGGGATAGAGGAGGAAAAAAAGGCATCTTCACACTGTGTATAAATACGCAGTATCAAGGTGCAAAAAACACCTCAGCACACAAAGCAACAAACATCATCACGAAGACTTGCATGCATGTCGGTATGGGGGGGAGGGTTACTGGGGCGGGGGATCCCGGCACGGTGCATCCAAGTGATCGCCGCGACTTCGTGGCGGCGGCGCTTCGAACCTAGAAACTGTGTTGGGGGGGGTGATAAGAGGGGAGCCGGGGAAGGCGTTGAAAATGAGGGAGGTGTGGTTATCAGCAAATGTGTGTGTGTGAGCGGTAAGTCTGTGAATTTTGCCCCAGTTCTGATACAGGTCCACAGATGTCCTGGGAAGGGGAGGGCTAGTGGGGGCAGAGCACCTTGTTTTTCATTCCTCCAGGGAGATTGTGACTGGAGCAGCCTGCCAAGCTGCTCTGTCAAGGTCAGATTATAAAATCAACAATTCTATTGAAAAAACAGGCAGATTCCAGTAATTTTCCATCTGCCTTAAGTCTCTGGTTCATCAATGGCGACTCCAAACAGACGAATTTGTGGTCAATTCCCGCCAAGCCGAGCTTCCAACTTCTCCATGGTCTTTTCCATCTTGCCAATGAGTTCAAAAACCGCTGCCAGCCTGCAATTTAGCTCTCCCAGCGTTAGAGTCTGAGTTATGGTCGCAGAGCTTATCCCCTCAGCCACGTCGGGCAGCTCTGAGAGGGCCAGAACAGCTGTCGATGACTTACGCATTTGTCAATATACCAGGAATCCACCAGCTCCAAAAAGCAGAAATCATGTTATCATTAATCATATTATGAAGGCATCTTCAACATCCTCGACCGACAGAATCGACAGGCACATGATCCTCCAATGTTTCCAGGAATCCATCATGTATCCGGCAAAAAATGGGAAGGAGGGCTCCCTTGTCCCCTGACTTCTCGTCGCAAAAATTTGGTCAATTGTACTGAGAGACCAGTTAACCAATTCCATGATTGTAGAGAGTTTCGGAGGATGTGAAAAAGAGAGGCTCTAAAAAGACAAGACAGGACAAAAAGCAGCAGGAGGGCAGATAGGGAGGGAGAGGGAGCGGAAAAGCGTCCACCTTCACTGATAGCCGGAAGAAGAATAAGATGACATATGTACAGTCGTATTTTGATTATTACATATTCTATCTTTTAAAAGAAGAGGCCCAACCTGTCTTTTATTCAACAATCCATCAAATTTCAAATATGGACAGAAAATATGGTGCCAGCTGGTCGGGCCAAAAAGGATCCCTTTAATGTGTTATGCAAGGGCAAGCGCATGTATGTATTGTGTGTTTTGGTTTTTTATTTTTTAATATGCCATAATGGAATTTAAACATCAAGTCATTTCGGCTGCAAACCAAATTTTAATTTACTTATTGTATTGTATTGTATTGTATATAACCTCAACATATGAGGTTCAATTTGGTTGAAAAACTACTGGCAACAAGTTGCTATGTTACGTTTTGCCCATCAAATGAGCCTTGTGGCTTCGGGCATTTTATATGAAAGATTTTAGATAATAGATAATATATTTAAAGCACAAGTTCAAACAAATTCAATTTATGTACAATAAAAACAAATGTCAAATCCAGTTCTTGCTTTCACAATGCTTACTGTAGTTAACTGTGGTGTGTAATCTGTTTTATTTGAATAAAATGTTACTTAAATATGTGAAATAACGTGTTTACCTACTTATTTACCCCTGTGTGTGTGTGTGTGCGTGTGTGAGAGAGAGAGAGAGATAATGATTAAGCAACTGAATCCCTGTCTTTGTTGCAGATCCGATCAGTCTGGAGGGCATGGTGGTGCACAGAGCTGAATGCAAGCCGGTCGTCTCTGACAACTACATGAAGGTTAAAAAGTGAGTGCTGCCGTTTCAAATCTGTCAAATTCTTCAATAGTTTTTAATTAAGAATTTGTGAAACCAGTATCATATTTTAAAACAGTTTGAACGGTGTCAACAAAACAATAGTAAAGTTGAATAATACAGCTTCTCTTGTTTCAAGGGACCAGGCTGACAAGTATTAAGTGGTATTGATTCTCATACCTTCAGACACCACTGCATTGAAAGAGACAGATTATGACCTTCATATTTTTATCAAAAGTTGATTCAGTTTCTCCCCAGCCCTCTCTTCCATGCTCTCTCTTCCTCTCTCTGGTGGGTTATACAGTGAAGTTTCTCGCAAGATTGGTTACTAGGCACGTTTCCACTAGTGGGAGTTCCAGGATCGTTGGCCTCTGTCCCTGTTACCAGGAACGGCCCTGGAAAAGTGGCTTTGAGGAACCTTAGTGGGACAAAAAACATCTCTGTAGTAGGAGAGGTACTCGGGTTCCAACAGGATTTCTCAGCACTCTCACCTGAACATAAATGATATTTGATATTTGAACCATTTGCTACCACCACAGTGTATGTTCAAAAAGCAAACAAAAAACACAAGAAATCCTTGATTTATGCGCTTCTTCTTCTCTTTATTCTTCTTTTTTGTCCTGTTCTATGCTGCTGGCCATTTCCAAACAGCAACATGAGCTTTAGCGCCACCTCATAGTCAGCTGTGCTATTGTTTCAGTCAAAGGTTCTTGTTTGGCGTTACAGTGTAATGGAGACACGCCGGATAATATGTGCCATTTCAAAACAGACGTGATTCAGTTGTAAGTTATAACTTTACCAATAATGGTCACTTTGGGGAAAAAATTAGAGGAACCTTTCTGCTTGTTGGTGACACTAAGTTTAAAAATGCACATGGCATGGTTAACCTGTCTCTGAATCCATCATTCAACAATATCTACAGGTGTACGGGTAACATGTCGGGCACAGGCATGATGTTTCATCTAGACAAACCAGATTCTGCACATATTACAACAACATGGCTCAAATGAATTCCAAGTATTGATTTGAATAGATATTTAATCTTTGCTCGTTGATTCACACAGTATCCAAAGTTTTTTGGAAACTTTATTCTTTTTAGTTTTTTCGTGCTTTATATTCTTGGATTAAGTCTAGAAGATGACTCTGAGAGGAACACGTGTCCGCTGAACAACTCAAACTCAGTTTTTTTCTAAAGTTATTTGTGTACACTAAACACTCAGTTCCACTCTGCCTTTTTTCTTTTTTCTTGCTAAACTGGTCCTGTCTCCTCTTAACTGGAATATGTGATTTTCAGCCAGAGTTGGTGGATGGCATTGCTATAGCAACAACATCACTGTGGCAGATGCACTGCTACAATACATCCCAAGGCAAACATGCAGCACACAGTTTGTGTTCGCCATCAAATCACTGAGGTGCAATCACCTTCATAGCAGGGTGGAAGTGTGGAAGAGTGGTCTTTCCTGACTATCACACATTGTCCACTTCATTTTTCTGTGGCCAGGATTCCTAGATTTTGCAGGATGGAACACACACACACACACACACACACACACACACACACACACACACACACACACACACACACCTCCACTGCAGGCTGCACACTGAAGGACTTTTACAATTTTTTAAACATATTAATGTAAACTTTTAATATAAAGATGGGCAATTTAGAAATTGTGTCTGTTTTGTTTGTTGATACTTTTAAAATAAGAGTTCAGTGAGTGAACTGGGAGGACGTTAGTGTTCAGTCCATATGCGATCATTAACCTACATAAAAATCATTACCCAACAAAAATCAAACTTATAAGAGGAGAAAAAAAATGCATATTTTTCAGAACAAAGTTTTGTCATGACATATTTGGTTGTTTTGACCTCAATTTTCTGACAGTCTACCTCACATCAGGCACATCCGCCAGCTCTGACATGGAGTTTAACAAACATTTGTTTTCTCTCTTTTGATATGTGTTTGTGTGTCAGGCGGCAGATGGAGTTCGCCAAACCTCAGCGACTGTCGCAGCAGCTGGATAAAGCCATCACCAATGCCTTTAAGCCTGTGGCCAACCACGATTTCAATGTGAGCAGCAATACCAGCACAGCGGTGTCCGTGTGCGGAACATGTTTTAACTGGTCTGAGAATGTTGTATCCCCACATATGAAGTTATTGTAGCGCAAAGAACCATTTATCATGTTTGACCGGTCCCTACCTTTTTTTTCAGTGATTTTAGCCATGTGTCACTTTATTTTTTGGAGAAATTACTACAGCTCACTCTGCACGGTGACCCAGAAGAGTTTGTCATAAAGTACAAGTGACATTAGATGGGTATCGGTAATATTTAATTTCACTTCATTTATTTATTAATTCCAGACACCTTTTGTATAACAATGTTAAATCTAGTATGAATCTATACATCTATATACAAATAGATATTCATATATACACATGCATACACACACATCTTGAAGATACAGAATCCCTTGTAAATATATATATATATATATATATATATATATATATATATATATATATATATATATATAAATGAATTTATTTTAACTGAATGTACACCAAATAAATAAATCTATAAAAATAAATCTATACCCAAAGTGCACACACCTATACACGTGCGTGTGTGTGTGTGTACGTATATATATATATATATATATATATATATATATATATATATATATACCGGTATGCATGCGGTATGGTGTGTATATATATATATATATATATATATATATATATATGTGTATATATGTGTGTATATGCACACGCATAGCAATACACATAATACACAAATCCCGTTTAACATGTCTGAAAAGGGGTTGGAAGAAGTCAAACTTACATAATCCTACCTCTTCTCCAATATTCCATAATTACAGTGACATCCATCCAGTTTTTAGTCTTATGAATTTATAAAAAAAATGTAAAAAAAAAAAAAAAAAAACAACTAATAAACATATCTACATATAAACTAATGCAAAAAGTAATCTTGTTGTAAATTGACATTCAGATAGACGTTCAGATCCAACTACACATTGATACTCCTGTACTTTCACACCCACATATACAGTGCGTCCTCAGAGCACCCCGACCCCCCACCAGCCCCAACCCAGCACCACAAAATGACAATCCCCAGGATGTCCCCGACCTGGTTGGCTGGCACTAGACAACACACCAGCACGAGCACCCAGACCCCTGACAGCCACGCTCGTGAGCCGACCCAGGCACCACCCAAACTCTCTGGTCACGGAGACCGTTCCACCACACAACGGAGCACCCCTGCTACCCCTGCGACCCCTGCAACCCCTGCACAGGCATACACCTGCCAGGCAGTGCAGACATTACCAAATATTTATGTCAAGGGACAAATGATACAAAATGTAAATGAGTTAAAATACCTGTGATATTAGATCCCACTCTCACATTCAAAAGCCATATTAAAAAAATGAGTCACATATTGAAATATAACTTACTAAATTTTAGAAATATCAAGAACTCATTAACAGTTGAAGCCTCTAAAACTTATTCCAATCCCATGATTTTATCTTATTATCATTATTGTATACCGTGTTGGTCTCGGGCAAGTAAATCCGTCTTAAAACCCATCTGGGGTCCGTTTCACAAAGCAGGTTCAACAAACTCTGAGTCTAATCCTGAACTCTTAGTTGATCTACTCTGAGATCGGAAACTCTGAGTTTTCGGTTCCAGAACAGCGGATTTGAGGTAATTTACTCAACTCTAAGTAGTTTCACCTGAAGTTAAGCGCGAGCGTGAGGGAAATCAAAAGCCATCATCAGTAGAGCGCTGATACAAGGATTCACCATGGCAACCGGCGACACAAAAGAGCGACATACATTTTATTTTTTTTATTTTAAACTTTATTTATCATTTCAATTTACAAAATCCCTTTGAGGAAACATTAGTTTGCATCTCAAGATCCACATACTTCACGCCACTGGAGTTAGAAGCGTTAATACGTGCATATGGCGAGTATGAGAGCAAATTTTGGGAAAAAAAATGAAATTTTATTGTCATTTAGATCAGGGCCGTCAATTGGGTACGGCAGCTGCCACACCTCGGCTTCAGGGGAAAAAAAAGACAGTGGTCGCTATCAATCTGGTTTTTAGTGCGCTCTGCAGTGTTAACTTACAAAAATGAAAAGGAAGCAGACAACCACGCAATAAAAAAAAGAAAGAAGGCAAGTGATGGGTCCAGAAGATATTAACGAGGCTGTTAGCCACTGATGGATTAATTATGCAAGTTCATCTCAAAGTAAGATATAAATCCTCTTATACATCTGTTTAAGGGAAATATTTGACTTTTTTTTTACTCTCCCTCTCCTTTTTGCATTTGGACTTTAACTGTTTGAAGTTAAACTGGGATGTCCCTGTGATATTGTTGCACTGACATAGTGAATAAAGTGAACAAGTTAAATTGCGTTTGTTAGATAAGCTTTTTCCGCTCTCTAACTCTGCTCTTGCTGTCCGTGGTTCAGAAAACGGATGCGTATCGCGTAAAGACCCATTGGCTGAATTGACGCCACTGAGGGAGGAGACGGAGAGAAACTCCAGGTTCGCTGAAATAAACCTGGTCCCGACCAGGTTAGTTTCAGAGCGTCTGTTACTACGGTAACTGACCGAGAGCTTAAGTTACCTCTTTGTGAAACGGGCTAGAGTTACTCCTCTTTCTCTGGTTTGAGTTACCTCCCTTTGTGAAACGGAAAACTCAGAGTTTCCCTCATTTCAGGGTTAACAGACTCAGAGTTTTCACTAAACCTGCTTTGTGAAACGGACCCCAGGTCACTCCACAAACAAGCCTTGAAAATCTTAGATAGAAAATCACGTCAGTATCATTACTGTGCTATACTTAACAAATATAAAATGCTCAGCTTCGATAATTTAATATTGTACTCAGATGTCCGTTTAGTGTATAAAATAATTCATAATACTGCTCCTCCCCCATTGGAAAAACTTAAACTGAAAAACTCTGCTCTGAACACACTGTCAGAGCCTCAAGGTCTGTCTCAAGTGGAGATTGTAATATCCCGAAGCAGCTCTGCCTTTGCACAATCTGCTTTCTCCTTTAAAGCCATCAAATCATGGAACAATCTTTCAACCTACCTGAAACTTTGCACAGGCTTCAATGTTATTTCTTCTGCAGACAAAAAGTGGATTTTAAGGAATCAGACTTGTCAACATTAATTTTATATCTAAACTGTTTTACAATTGTTTTTACAACTTATTTCCCCCTGTTATGTAATATGTTTTGTACATGAGTGTGTGAGTGATGTGTTGATGTGTGGATGTACATGTGTATATATGATTGATTTGTTTTGTATTTGACGCTCTTACCTTTTATTATTCATATACCTGCTCAGGGACTACGGATGGAAAGTAGCTAGTAAGCTAAATCCGGTACAAAGCATCTTTTCTCATCTCTGAGACTAATGTCATTTTGTACATTGTCCCTGACACAAATAAACTTAATAAATAAATAAATAGACATCCCGGCAGCGATGAAGAGCGACGGGAGGCACCAGAGCCAAACCCCGAGAATCTCCACCAAGGGCTTGAACCCCCATGCCAGTGTGGTGCTCCACACAAACCCCCAGAGCTCTGCCCCCGCCCCACCCACCATGGGGCACCAAATGTGGACCACTACTGAAACTCAAACCCAAACAACCATGGAACCAGACCGCAACACAGAGGGACCAGGAAAAGCCAAGGAGATCCAAATACCTCCCAATCCAACGTGACTTATCCACAAACACACACACCCACCCCAAAATATACAATCATACTCGTATGTTATATCCTATTTACAGCGTTAGAGACACCCATTCCACTTCACCTCAGATCATCATCCCTGTACTGGTTGAAAATCATCAGCCTTTTCTTAAACAAACCCATGCTTGGACGTTGCTTCAGTTCTTGGCTGAAGTTTACTCGAGACCTTCACACCCCTGACTGAGGAGCACATTCTCTTCCTGGTTGTTCCAACACTGCTGCTTCTGAAGTTCAGGCTTCCCCCTGTAATTATAACCCCCCCTCTCCATCAGTAAAGAGTTTCTGTATATTATCTAGTTTCTGGCTTTATACATCAGCACATCTGGGAGTTTTAGTAGGCAGGAGTTTCTAAATAACTCCTGCCTACTGGTCCTGCAAACCTGCCTTATGAACGGTTCTCATGGCTCTCTTGTGGAGTGAGCACAATGGTCAGAGTGAGGATTTGTCGGTGTTGCCCCAAACTTTCAAACAATAATTAAAATATCACTTTGTTATTAAGTACATATTTAGCTTTACTGAGGACTGAAATACTTGGATACTTTAGCTTGAACATGTTGAATGTCAGATTTCCAGCAGATCTTGTGTTCCATCACTACACCCTAATACTTTTTAAGTGACAAAACTGCGTTCTGACTCATTTGTGAGCCTCATATGTGAATAAGAAACTCATGGAAATGTGTCAAACTGACTACAGACGTGCAGAAAATTACACATCGGTTCCTAAAGTTTGGACCTCTAAGGATTTACATAAAAACTGCATTTGACTCTCCTGTCTCCAAAGCTGTCTGCAGATTCATAAATAATTTCCCCCTGGTTTGTACATGTGGATTTTGTGGTGTAATTCATCCAGAAACGAGACCTAGGTGACCTTTTTATATGAGGTGGCCTTTGTCTGGTCACTAACGGCTGTTTTAATTTGTCTCTGTGTGAACAGGAACTACACGTTTTCTTTTCCAGCTTGTTGCATGGCCAACTCTTTCTCTTTTACACTCAGTGATTGTCATGAATGGTAATACCGGGTGTGATTCAAAGGTGGAGTATGAGAAGAAGAAGAAATCGGAAGGGAAGATGGTGAGGGCTGAACGGCAGATTGTGTTGGACATGCTCTTTTCTGCCTTCGAGAAGCACCAGTATTACAGCTTCAAGGACCTGGTGGACATCACCAAGCAGCCTGTGGTGAGCAGCATGCACGCACACGCACAAACACATTTAATAATTCCCAACACACGTCAACAAGCACACAAATAACAATATGTCACTTGAAAGACCAAAAGGAAGGAAGAAATAAAAAAAGCAAAACAAGCACAGACCTGCCCACTATCCACCTTGCCTTGTTAAATTTAAGCAAATCGCCCACAAAATGACGTCCGTACCTTTTCACACTGTCTGCTGTGGCTGAAATCTGGACCATTGTGTGAATACAGGCGTACACACACACACACACACACACACACACACACACACACACACACACACACACACACACACACACACACACACACACACACACACACACACACACACACAATGAATCGATACGGTGCTCACATTGAACAGCGTTGTGTAGGTGCTGATGAGACCTTCAGGTCCTCCTCTCCCTCTGATTGCATCTGATTGCATAACCATCGACTGAGTAGGAGTCAAACGCCCCAATACACTTCACACCATCATTTCTCTCTCAAACCACTTGGCCAACACTCAAATGAACTGAACTGAGGTAACCGAAATGGCCATTATGAGAAGTCTTGACGCGCATCATCCTTCAAGTTCCAAGTCTACTGGCCACGGCTTTCCAAGCTCAACAGAGACATCGAGTGGTCACTACAGAGTATAGTCTCTCTCTGCTGCTCTGATGAGAGTCCTCCAGAGGTAATACTCAGTTAGAAATTGTTTTGTTTTGGGTTGTTTTTTTTGTTTTTTTTTCACAGAATGTTGTAAGATACAAGCAAAAAAAAATGATTATAAAACTAGCAGGTTTCCACCCTTTATGAGTGGACAACGTCAGGGGGAATGAGGACGAACATTAATAATGATTTGAATTACTTATTTAACTTTATTATTACTGACTTAAATAATGAATGAATTAATTAAACAATTTGATTAAAAAAAATTGTTATTATTTATATAATGATTAAGATGAAATCATTCCCCCTTTGGTGATTAATGAAGTATGTCAATGTTTTAAAATTAAATGGGGAGTTTCTGCTTCATTATTTACAAGAGATCTTCCTGTTTTGTTAGCTGTGAAAATCAGCAGTGGTGGTGACTGACTTTTTATCTGGAAGATGTTTATCCATGAGGTCTCTGTCCGGTGTCTCAGCTTATGGTTTATGGTTACACTCAGTTACAATTACAGCAGCCTTCAGTGTCTGACGCAGACTGGATTTTCCTTCACATAAAGTACAGGATGGAGCGACAACGACATCAGAGAACTGAGCATTTCCTTACTGTTGTGACACTGAGGTTCAATGTCAACACAGAACGAAACTATTGAGTGGAATTTCATCAATAGAGATTCTGTCAGTGGAAAAAACGGGACGGATTGATGCTCTTTCACTCATTTTCTTAAGAAAACAATTCTTAAGCACCCCCAAATTGTTTAGGGAGGCTGAGTCAAACTGCGTCCTTACCAATAGATAATTTTAATTCTCCGCAGATAATAATTGAACAATCAGCACTTGGGTGCTCTCGTGGCTAGTGGGGCCCCTTCGTGGCTAGTGGGGCCCCTTCGTGGCTATTAGGGGCCCCTAGTGGCAAGTAGGGGACCAATGCATTTACACAATCCTTGCACAGCCAAAAAACCAACAAAAAACTACTCTGGGTTGATGCTCCGCCCACGTCACATCTCTTTGTTTCTCTGATTTCTCCTCTGTGACTCCTGAAAATCAAAGATGAATCCAGACAAACCAGACTAGTTCTTTGTGCCAAAAACTAAAAGAAATAGGACGGCTGGTTAGATTAAATGCTACAAACATCCTAATACCTGCATTTAAAAAAAAAAAGGAATTTAAAAGTAAAATATATGCAAAAATATTGCATGTCTGCATGTGATTGTTGCGTATTTGTTTACACTCATCCAATAACGGCTATCGTGGACATGAATGATGCACAAACATGCCAGTGAGTAAGTTGCCGCATAATGAAGCTGTTTCTCTTATCTGGTGCAGACATACCTTAAAGAAATCTTGAGGGACATTGCGATGTGCAACCGCAAGGGAGGACACAAAAGCACCTGGGAACTGAAGCCGGAATACCGACACTACCAATCCCCCGGGGAAGAGGAGGAAACCCAGAACACGTAGCTCCAGCAATGCCCACCTCACTCCTACAAACGCTTCTGTCAAGCAACTTTTGAGTTGTTGAAAGTATTATTTATTATGGTTTATTTTTTGTAAGCTGACAGACTATGTATAAAAATCATGTAATTTAGCATGATGCAGTTATGAGTTTGTTTTATCTCTGTAGCCTGCATGGCAGCTGTATGATTGTAAAGTCAATTTGACTTGATTAAAATCTGTTTTGGAAGGAAACTGTAACAACAGTCTGTGGCTCTTGAACTGTTTTATCATCAACAGTTATGTTTCAGTCAGTTACTGCAATTTTTTCTTCCATTTAATCATGTTAGGTGTTGAAAACCTGAAAATGCCAGCTGGACAACAGCTCCATTTCACCTTTGATTTTGTTTGCACTAATGGATGCTGCTGTAGGCGCAGTGCAAGCTTTTTAATGTACGCTGACGTTCTCCCCACTTGTTTAACAGCAGAAATAACTCAGAGGAAAACAAAGATTAAAGAGCAATGTGGATTAAAAAAAAACCTCCATATAGTCAGGCCCATCTTTTTTTGAGTGTTACTATGACAACAGCCTTAAACTACTGCACATTTACACTTGAAACACACCCTGGTGGCAGCGTCCTGCTAGGGAGTGTGTGACCACACCCTGCCCACCAGTCTGTGCCAGCAGGGGTCGGGATTAGGGGGAAGAAACGTCCTGTGTTTTAACCTTATAATTAACTTTTAATTTGAAAGCTAATAATACACAAACTGCAATGTTAAATGCAAAGAACCATACAAACGTGTGTGGTCAGAGAAGGTATACAAATTATGTGTATACTTATTTGAATTTTTTTATTCGCAATTGTTACTTTCTGTTCTTTTATTTCCTGTTAGTTTTGAGTGGGAAACCATCAAATTATTAATCCGATCATAGTGGTTCTTACTATTAGGAGAATACAAGCCAAGACAAAGATCTACATGAAACTTTTTTCACTGTTATGTGATTAGAAATGAAGCCAAAAAGAAGACAAATGATGCAGGTCACACTAAATACCTCACGATTTCCTGTAAGACTTGATTAGTCTTTCACACCTTCTCACCAACATTGCTTCTGCACTCTTCTCTCGAGGTCTCATTACAGGATTTCACTTGAACCAAGTTCTGGACTTTGACCAGGCCTTTCCAAAACCTCAATCCTTTTTTAAGCCATTCTGACGTAGTTTTGCCTTATTGCACGACCTGATTTTGACCAAACTTCCGCTGTGTGACAGAGAGCCCTTTGTCTGCAGAATATTCTGGTATCCAGGAGTTCACGATCAATTCAATAACTGGGAAAACTGAAGAGGTTTTATTTCTTAATGAGAAAGGCTTCAGCTGCTTTTCCAGAATCAGAAAACTTTGATTTCAGAGGACTCTCCAATTGGTTCCAGCTAAGTCTCTCTACAGTTTATTGTACAATCTGAAGACGAATGGGGGCCCTTTTGGCATGAATAGCAATGAGGGAATTGGGTCTATAAAATTATATATTTTTTATGCCAAACTTTGTTCAGATTTTGCTTGTCTAGACCCTCAAAACTTTGCTCATGTAAGGGAAAATAAATCAGATCTGGAAGAAATAAGCAAATGTCTGCTAAAGTTTGACGACAGAGCTACAGTTGGCACATTATGTAAAGAACTCTACAGCCTTGCATGCCAATGGGACAGGCTAAAGATGTCCCCTCTGGGGGTTATACTGTCAGGACAGCGAGTGGGACGCCACAAGAAACAGGAGGATCCTTCTGTGGAACAGCAGGATGCTGAACAGAGCAAAATGTGTTCCTCCTGTAAAAACTGTCGTGTGTTCATCTCATCCTCTCTCAGTACAATCTGTTAACTGATGCCTACCATGTGATTGGACTGGCCTACAAGTTGCTATTAACACTGTCCATCACACAGGTAGCCTGTGGGAGAAGTTTAACTGTGAAATTAATTTAAAAAAAACAGACTCAGGAGCACTTAGACCCGGAAGAAGCTTGCAATATATTTAATTTGAAATGCTCGACCAAAATTTAAAACATATATGAATTGTTAATCAATACTGTGTCACACCTTTTGTCTTACTTCAATCCACATATTACTATGAATCAATCCCTTCATTTTTAAATACAGGGCTTTTAGACTTTGCTTACATAAAAACACCCTGTTTTTGAGTTAAAACAAGATTTAATTTAAGCTCAGAATGACCCCAGGACAACACAGGGGTTAGCTGCTATTTAAAGGCGCGTTTCCACTTGCAAGAGTTCAGTAAATCTGCCGGACAGGAATCTCCAACAGGGCGATGGTCTCCATTAAGGCTGATTTATGGTTCCGCGTTACATCAACGCAGAGCCTACGCCGTAACCTACGGCGTAGGGTCTGCGTCGATTTAACGCAGAACCATAAATCAGGCTTTACACGTAGCGCCACACAAGAACCTGGAACTGAAAATAGCACCGCTCACCGCAAGGTGGCGGTAATGGGAGTTTTTTGCTGTTTCCAAACCGCCAGCAGCATTAAACGAGACGAAGAAGAATGCAGCAGGAGACTAAAGAGAAGAAAAACGTGGACAATGCTACTTGCATTTTGTTTTAAAATATACACCGCGGTCGTCGAGATTGATATTAAAAGAAAAACACCACCGGACCTCTATATTGGTGTAAAATGCCAAGACAAACCGACCCGTCGGTCCAGCCATCGTTTTTTCCCCAGGCACTCTAACTGCAACTGTAGTCGTAGCTAAATGTCTCTGGTGTAATGCATTTGCACAGACCGCACAAAGCCCAAAATAAAACAGCTCTGGGTCACATCTTTGTTTCTCTATTTCTCCTGTGTTGGCAGTTCCTCCTAAAAATCAAAGATCAAACCAGAATAGTTCCTTGTGCCAAAAAGTAAAAGAATCAGGACGGCTGGTTATATTAAATGCTACAAACATCCCAATGCCTGCATTAAGTTTTTTTTAAGTAAATATCGCTTTGCACTGACACTTTATATCATACCACTATTCACTCTGCTGTAGATTTTTCTGACATTTGTATATTTTTTCCTGACATTTGCATAATTTTTTTTTGTACATAGACATGCCGTGTTCATTTTTTTTTAAATTCTACTTCACTCTTGTTCTATTTGAGATTTTCAACGTCTTGCTGCTCAATTGTCCTGCAATTGCCCCTCGGGGATGAATAAAGTTTTCTGAATCCGAATATGCAAAGGTCCTGCCTGTCTACGTGTGATGGTTGTATTTGTTTATACTGGTCCAATAACTGCTATCGTGGATATGAATGATGCACAAACATGCCAGCGAGTAAGTTGCCGCATTATGAACCCGTGTCTCTAGTGTGGTGCAGACAAACCGTAAAGTAATCTTGATGGAATTGGGATGCAGAGAAAACCCTGACCACGTAGCCCCAGCAATACCCACCTTACTCCGACAAGAGTTTGTCAAGCAATAACTTCTGAGTTGTTGAAATTATTTAGTTTACTTTTTGTAAGCTGGCAGACTGTAGAAAATCGTGTCACTTAGCATGATGGAGTTATGAGTTTATGAATTATGGCATATCCGTTTCTCTGCAGCCAGCGTGACTTTAGTCCCATCTTCTTCCTGAAGTACTGCATCATTTCAAGCAAACCTGAAATGCTGCTTCAAGATTAAAAACCACAAGCAAAATTTTCAAGAAAACACATTTACCTTCAATGTTTACAGCTAGAGGTATGTGTAATAAATGCTATAGGTATTTTTTTTTTCCTCAAATGATAGAACACAGGCACAGAAAAGGTAGTGACCCTTTATTTTATTATGCTCATCTTTGCATTGCAGATGGACTTATTTTATGCAACCACAAACCCAAATACAAAGAGGCCTGAGGCTGCCAAACTGGATAATTGCTAAAACGGTAAACAGACAAGAGGGGGAAAAAAAATACAAAAAAAATCTCAAAGTTGGAGCATCTTTTAAATGTTCTGTGACTTATTTCCATTAAAAAGAAAAGCGGCGCAGAACTGAAAAAAAATTAAAAAAAAAAAAGTTTTAAAATCTGTATTCAGTGACCAAATTGTGTCTGGTTGGTACTGTGGGCCGTGGTGTGACAGGAAAGTATCCGTTCAGACATGATGCAGAGTGCAGTGCTCCTTCAGTTCGCTTTTGGGAAGCAGCAGTTAACCGAACAGCAGATGTTATTCCAGGCAGTTACTGTAACAAAGAGGAACAAGTGTTAAGAAAGAAATCCAACATATGTGCTCAGTAGTCATGCCACATTCCCGTTTTATGCTAAAGATGTATTAGAATCTGAGTACTTACGCATTTCTCAAGCTCTAAACCATCTTTGAAGAAAAGCATGAAGGGTGTGACACCATCCTCGCGATAGTCAAGCAGGCCCACCATGCCCTCTGGGTTCATGGCCTCTCCTGTGAAAAACTGAAGAGATATTCCATGTTAGAATATCAGTTTCACTAAATCACAACAGACATGGAGATGAAAAGTGAAAAGGCAAATCTCTGTGGCAAAACTGAAAACCTCAGTTTAAATTTGAAAAAGAACCACTGTGGCACTTTAATTAGTTTGATTGCAGTAACATAATATGTAAATCTTAGACAAGCATCGTCTTCTGTGAAGTTATTTGCTGTAGAGATGAAGACAATTTAAAAAGTACTGTTCCTACAAAAAAAAAAAACCAACCAACCAACCTATTAAGTCACAGTACAGCATTAGGAAGCACCACACAAGATGTACTAGGTTTATTATTTCAATCACTGAACTCCAGCTCTTCTCACTTTAAAACAAGCACACTCTGCTCCATAGGTACCTGGTAGTTCTTGATGTTTCCGACGACCTTCTTCACTTCTGTCGTGACGTCAGCCATGAATTTATCGACTCTCTCGGGATTCGTCTCTTGCAGTTTGGCCTTGACACTGGAAGTACAAAGAAATATTCTTAGGTTACAGGAGAAGGTGGGACATAGTGGCTAAACGCAAGTCGACACGATCTAAACAGTGAACGTCTTCTCCCGATTTACTCACACTTTCAGGTAGTCCTTAATGTAAGACATGTAACCTTTCTTATCGAAACCAGTCTCCTGCAGTT
Organism: Cololabis saira; assembly: GCF_033807715.1. Taxonomy (NCBI): domain Eukaryota; kingdom Metazoa; phylum Chordata; class Actinopteri; order Beloniformes; family Belonidae; genus Cololabis; species Cololabis saira. The sequence goes on along the minus strand of NC_084592.1, from coordinate 25,958,853 downwards.
TGTGGTTCAGGACGATGTCTACGCCGGAGACGGTGGCCGAGTCGTTGCCCTCGCATGCCTCTTCAGCAGACGCGTTGGCCGAAATTAAAGCGTCGTCGAACCCCTCCGTCCTGCTGATAGTCTAGGATCATAAAGCAGAGACATGAAGTTGGAGAAAAACAGGTTTAAAGATATGTTGCACAGTTGTGGTTATGATAAAATACGGTTCATATATGGGACAACTGAAGATGTTTTTTCTAAACTGCTTTTCCAGAATCAGCCAACTTTGATTTCAGAGGAATCTCCTTCTGGTTCCAGCTAAGTCTTACTACATCTTATTGTACAATCAGATTCTTTTTGGCATTAACAGCAATGAGGGAACATTTAATACATACACAGCTGGGGATTTTTAGTGAAGAAGCTACTTTATAAAAACAGATCGTGGTGCTCCATACATTGTTCTGGTATATGGTTTTCAGTGGATCCCTGACACAAGCCTTTTCATTTATCTGAGTCTGGCAGCATCATCAGCGAGGGCTACAAGGGCAATCTGGTGCTGTGTCCCACACAGGAGCCTCTGGCAGGTGATGGGGCTACACCCATTACAACCAGCTAAGAAAAACAAAATGGTAGTCTTGGAGTAGGAACTTGGAACGACTATCAACTGGTCAAGTAAAACACCTACATCACTCAGGTTAGACTGGACTACACAAGTGAGTCTGGTGAGCCGATTTAGTATCCGATTTTGGGAATAAATTATTTTTCTAAGAATTTGTGTTAGGGCATTATCTTCACAAACCAAAGAAGCAGTTTCGTGCTCAAGTTGTGTAACTTTGTGTGATTCATGGCTGCGACTGATGTCAGACAACACATTTCTTTCCTCGCCGACTCACCTTTCCTTCAACGATGTAAAAGATGCCATTCTCAGATTCCTTTACTTTGTAGATATCTGAGAACATCTCATCACCTGTAGATGGGGGAAAATATATTAAAAGAAGATCCAACACAAAACACTTTCGGACCCAACAACTGGGTCCCTGGTGAAGTACAAGACACAAACCACTTTGGGAGTTACGGTGTTAGGATTTTAATAACCACTTTATTAGTCAGTATACATGGAAACACAGTGAAATGTGTCCTCTGCTTTTAACCCATCACTAGTTACACTAGTAGCAGTGGGCTGCCTTTATTCTGGCGCCCGGGGAGCAATTCTTTTGGTTGCCATTTCCGGGGCTTGAACCTGGATCCAGACCCATGTCCACCTCTAACCACTAACTACCACTCCCCCAGTGAAATTAAAATAGTTTAAAGGTTTTTTTTTTATAAGTTTCTACACTGGTGGTTTTCCTCTATGTGCAGGGTCGCCTATTGTTTTAGGATTAGTCTGTTAAAATAGTTCAGATATTTTGTCCCCTTTGGGTGAAGACAATTTCATTTTCATTTCATTTCAATTTTATTTATTCCGTATCATGGAAATGGTAGCTCAATCACTGCTTATATAATACAAAAAAAAAAAATGAAAAAACAAAAAAATAAGAACATACACAATAACTCACCAACAACACAAAAAACAAAAGATATTTTACTCGTTAAATTATTTTCTGATTATGTTGTCTTTATACAATTTCTTGAACTGGTGAATATTTTTACAATCCTTTAAATCAATTGTTAAGGAGTTCCATAATTTTACACCCCATACTGAAATACACATTGGTTTTAAAGTAGTTCGTGCAAACGGATGTTTAAAATCAAATTTCCTCCTAGGGTCCTTATTTTTTGAATTAAACGCAAAAAAACGTATATTTTCAGGCAATATTCTGCCTTTTACCTTGAACATAACTAATAGTCTGTAACTCAACATCTTTAAGTTTAATGAATCCTTAAAAACAATGAAGAAAACAGAAACTAATGAGTGTATCAGTTATCTGGGTTGACATCTCAAGTGGAAGCAATAAACAGAGATAGGTGTGACATTTATGGCACTGGGTCTGTCTGTCTAGTCTGTTAAAATAGTTCAGATATTTTATCCTCTTTGGGTGAAGACAATTGATTTTGAGTTTTTTTTATTTCGGTCCATTTGGATACAACATAAAAAAGGTCCAATATATTAAATGGCACCGAAAAAGTATAGGCTGAAGCCAAGGCTTATTATGCCTACCCTTTTATACAAAACAAAAATAATTTGGGTTCAAACGTTGAAAAATAATGGATATATTTGAAGTAACAGAGGTATCTAGACAAGAATCTAAGACAAAAAAACAGATGAAAACAAAAAACATACTATAAAATGCAAGGAGTGATGAATTAAGTGGTTCTTGGCAATGAAGAAAACAGAATCTAATGAGTCTATAGTTATCTGGTTGACATCTTAAGTGAAGTAATAAACAGATTTAGGTGTGACATTTATGGCGCTGGTCCACGTACACACATCTTAGTTTAAATACACTGGGTTATTTATCTCCTGCCTCTGGGGTTTGAGGAAAAAAAAGTGTAAATCGGTCTGGAAAACACTGCCTTATGAACATTTGCCTGTGTTGACTGGTTTTGTACCGGTACCAGCCCTTTAGAGGCTTTAAAGTGTATAAATAACACAGTTCGTGTTGAGATTAGCTGCAGGCCGGGCCAACTATGCTGAATAAATCTACCCGACAGAAATAAAACCGGACCAGCCTTAACATCCCGGGTCTGAGTCGAGGGAGAAGCCCCCAGAACAAAGCTCCGGCCTGCCTGGGTGCAGTTCAGTTAGTTTTATAGAAACTTTCCGGTAGTGTGTAGCAGCTGGAGCTAGTCCCGCCATGAGTTACTGATTAAAGGGACAAAGATCCGCAGAAACGCCCCGGGGATCACACCAGGGGAAAGACCACAGCCCTGGACACCTACCGCTGATGATGCACTTATAGATGATCATTTTGTCCGCCGGGGAGTTGGATGTTCGGGAGACAGAGAGCAGGCCGACCGCCCAGAACCGCGAGGGAAGGAAAAGAGCGAGCAGGCCACGGGGCGGCCCATTTACATCCTCCTGACGTCACGGCGGCGCGCCCCGCGCCGGGCAGTGCTGCCACCTTCAGCACGGCGGCGGGAGGCGGTACTGCACCCTGCTGGAAGTGGAGGAGCAGACCATGGAGCAGACTCGCCCGCGCTGCTGCCAATGCAGAGCGACGTCGTCACACGGCGGCCATCTTGCCTCGGGGGAGCTCGCTCACTCATAACATTGTGTTTAATGGAGCATGTACTGCTTAAACAACCTTAACTTGCTCAATTTTCAACAGATTTTCAAACAGGTTGGTTTGTTATGAACGTCAGAGATGTAGTTATGACACTGCATACTTGTGAATAATTATAAACATTGACAAACGTACTTTTATATGAAAATAACAAGAAACAGATAGCTATGACATGGTATTTATTAAATCAATATTTCTATAGTATTCTTAGTAATATTTATATTTACATTATAACATATATACATATATATATTATTACCCTATAACATGTACATATATTATTACATTATAACATGTATTTATATGACATTAACATGTTTATATATTTTTGTATATATATATGTATATGTATATGTATATATATATATATATATATATATATATATATATATATATATATATATATATATATATATATATATATATATATATATATATATATATATATAATTACATTATTACATTACAGCTTCTTTAAAATCCGTCGCACAACAAATCCTGAAATTAGAGGTAGATTGGTTAATAATATAAAAACTTATAATAATTAATGAGCATGGTGATTTAGGTGGACTTTTTTTTTGTGACTATCATCTGATTAATCGGCCATTGATATCCCCTAAATTTTGACTTTTGGCATTAAATGTTAAAGGAAAAATCCACTACTGGTCAACCTCTACCTGAAATGTACACGAGAGCATTGTCCACAAGACCATGAAAGCGAGTGGGAAGGAGCTGTGGTCGAGAACAAGGGCAGGAATATCTTCGCGCATTTCACTTATCACAGGTTCTTTTTGGAACGTAACCCCTGAGAAAAATGAGGGATTACTGTAATGACTGTAATATCTCCACGTTGCGAAACTCGCCTTCTCTTGGCTCGCCATGACCGGTCATGTATTTGACTGCACACACACACGCCCACTACGTTTGCTCTGGTCTCCGCGTGTGGGGAAAAATTCTTCACTGTAGCCAGAAATAACGAGTAACACACCGTTTGGTAACGGTAATTGAGTTACTAAATTTAAAAAGTAATGCGTTAGAGTATTAGTTACCGCCAAAACTAACAGCGTTACTGTAACGCGTTACTAAATAAAGCGTTAGTCCCAACACTGGTCATAACTCGCAGAATACTAAACTGATTTTCACGGGAGGTTTTTTTCTGCAAACGTCATACATCTAGGCATGATACCGGACACATGATTCGGCGTATTTTAATATTCATAGTAGGCTTAACAGTAATAGAATATATTCTGGCATGTGAGTATGATAGGTAGGCTATTTTATAGACACACAATCGGTGCGTCCCAAATGCCATACTAAACAATATACTCAAAAAGTATACCTAAGGTCGGCACACTTTCCAGTAAATATCAGTAGCATGAATTCATTCTGACGTACTACTCAGAGCGCACACGTCACTTCCTGCCGTTGGGAGGGGGAGTTGTTACCATGGTAACAACTCCTGTCACAGCAGCAGTAGCAGGGCACTGCTCCGCTCTTTCCCGTTTATCTTGGCCGAAACAAGATGACATATTATATTATACTTATGACATATACGTATCTGCGCAGCACTTAGCAACCCAGCACCACTGCATTGCATTGTGGGAAGTTTCTGCTTAGCTAGTGTCCATTAATCCATACTAATACATTTCTCTGGAATGAGTATGGATAGGGCATACTATTGAGTACGTAAAAAAATCTCACATACTGTTTTTGTATACTCAGTACTCATACAACTCATACATTTTTGCATATATATATATATATATATATATATATATATATATATATAAAATACACACATACATGTTAAAACACAACTATTTGAACTGAGCCATTTTAATAATATGAAGAACCTCTCGCTTTAGTATTTTCCCATAAATTTCCCGTGTTATAATTTTTTAAAAAGCATTCCCGCGCCTCTCCTAACTGAATTGTCACTAACCTTGCGAGAACTCCCCCCTGCTTTAGCCTGGGTGGCAGTTCTCGCGAGGTTAGTGGCGACAACGGGAACAGACTCGGAACAAGAGATGGATGGATGTAACGAGAGAGAAGGCATTTCTGCCCAAGACTTCGTGTATCTAAAAATGGGATAATGAATGTACTTTCCCAAAGACGACCAGGATGTTAGTTACGTGTTCTGTAAGATGTGTAGCTGCGATGTTTTTAGTGTCTGACGGGGGAAGAACGATGAGTAAAATGACAAAGAAAATGTAAATGTTTCACTGGAAGACAATGTGTATATAAAACTATTTAAAATAGATAAATGTGCTTTAATTCCCCTGTTTTCATGTAGGCTCATTATAGTTTTCAGATTCCTGCTACTTATTATAAAATGATTATATATTGATAGTTTAAACAGTACCTGTATTTTAATGATATATAATGCACTTTGATTTCTGGTTTTAAAGATAGCGCTTGGCGAGTTCCATCTTTGTTCTCTTTTAAGTTAATAGGTATTTAAGACATTTGCTTAAAAACGTAAATAAAAGCAAAAACCACAATGAACCAGATTATGAATGACTTAGCCACTGTCACCATATTTAATATGAATAAGGCCTAGGACAGATGTTTCCATACATTTTCTCACATATGACAAGTATCTTAAAATCCAAAAACACCACATTACTTGTAAATCAACTTTATTTCTTAATTACCGGCATATTCTGGTACATTAAGCACCATTTGAATTTCAATGTGATAATCTATACATGTAATGCATCTCCTTTGTAAAATTCTAGCCAGATGTGTCATCTGGCCAGTCTCCAGCCAAAGGGCAACACAGTGAGAAGACTTCAGTTCACGTGGACAAGTTTGATGTCCGATAACCTGAACCAGGAAAGAAAAGGAGTGCGCTCCAGTAAAAAGTAACCAGAGAAAACACGAAGGCCATCGTTACGAACCAGCAGGTGCATTCAGATAACAAGCTAGCCTTTAAACTACATTTAAGACTCCCTCACAAAGAGAAAGACAGAATGGGACTGAAGAGGATTGGTACATTCAAAGTAGGAACAAGCATGACAAAACAACAAACGTTAAAAATAAGTCCATGTACAATTTATACACACAAAATAAACATGAGAAAATGACGGATGATTAAGAAGCAAGTGCAAAAGAGCAAAGATACATAGCATTTGCTCTAAAGACCTCTTACTTTTAATAACTAAACTGTATTCCCAAATGCAACTACTTAGTAGGACACTAAAATGGTTTCCAATTCCACCCTACTGGGGAGAAGTGTCAGTGGGCCTGAAGTCCTCTAATCTGAGCCTTGTGATGAAGGGTTCAGTTTTAGGAGGAGCGTGTGCACTGCACAGGGAAAAACAGCTATCCACAGTCTTTGTTGACCTTAACATCAATTAAATCAAAAAGCTACAACTGTCCACAGTCCGTGACAAGCAGCTTCTTTGCGGGAGCGCCTCCTTTTGTGCCCAGCTCTCCCATCTGCAGCACAACGTCCATGCCATCCCGAATCCAACCAAAAGCCACGTGTTTGAAGTCCAGGTGCTCAGCTTTCTTCAGGGTAATGAAGAACTGAGAATTGTTGGTGTCACGCCCCCGGTTAGCCATCGACAGGATCCCCGGGCCTGTGTGCCGAACGTCAAAGTTCTCATCCTCAAACATGTTGCCGTAGATGGACTTTCCACCTGAGCCATCGCTCTTGGTGATGTCACCACCCTGAAACGCCAAAGGGATACATGTAAGCATACTGCATGGATATCATCAACATGTCTTCCCTTCTACCAGATACTAAACAGATATAAAAAAAGCAAAATTCAAACAATACTTTGGCATGACTTGCACTGATTGCACAGTTGTTTTATCTGCATTTCAAAACATTATTTAAAGGGGACCTATTATGGCATCTAATACCTATTTTAAACAGGCCTTGAATGTCTTAAAAACAAGCTTTTGATTGTTTTTTCTACATAAATAAGCATACTCGGCCAAGTGTTTATCATTATTTTCGGTTTCCGCCACAAATTTTCATTCCGGTGCATCACTAATAATTTCCTCACCTGACACATGAAGTCTGGTATGACCCTGTGGAAGATGGAGTTCTTCAGCCCAAAGCCTCTCTCACCGGTGCAGAGAGCCCTGAAGTTCTCTGCAGTCTTGGGAACAATGTGGGAGAAAAGCTCTATGGTGACGGTGCCCAGAGGCTGGCCATCAGCAGAAATGTGGAGGAACACCCGTGGGTTGGTCTCCCTGGAGTGTTCCTGGACTCTGGACATCTGTGGCGATAAGACGCACAAAGGGTCGTCGCTACTTAGGCCACTGCGACTCTGACACTCGCAGAAAATCTTCTTGAAGGATTCTGCTATCTCAGCGGTTTTGAACCTCGCCGCCAGCTGTTCCACTTCTCCGTCACCATCTGGAAGAAAATCCCCCAAAATATACAGTATGTTCAGTTTAATTTGTTAATCCAAGACAGAAGTCAGCTGGATCAGTTATACATTCAGTCAAAGCAGCTCGGTTGTGATTGTGAGCCGACTGAGTCAGTGTTAGTACCTGAGTAGTCCGTGGCAGTCCAGACCAGCGCGTTAGCCGAGGAATTCATGGGTTTGAGATCCATTAACTGTGTGATAGTGTGGTTGGCACAAACCCTCAGCACCTGCTCCCTCCTCATCAGGATTCGGTAGAAATGTTTGTTTGGGTGGAAGAGGATCTTAATGTCTCCGATGCCTCGCTCCTTCCACTGGCCCAGGTCCCGGTCCCAGCGGTAGAGCTTGGTACGCTCCTTAAACAGGATTTCCTCATCCTCCTCGCCAGACTTTGTTTCCACCTAAGAGCCACACAACATCTGAGGATGAAGTGCAGGTCTTTATTTTTAATGACTGAATGGCAAAAATGTAATCCGGTTACCTCAGGCAGCGACACTATGGGTTCAAAGTGAATGTCCACATTGTTAAGATTGTCCTCTTCATCACTTCGCTCCTCCTCCGCGTTGCTTTTGGGTTCAGAGGACACAGCACCCCCAAACACCATGGCTCCAGCATTTGCCCATGAGAAATTGGAGTCTGTGTGAAAGAAAAATACGAGGAAATTGTGTTTGAAAACATGTAAACACAAAACATTAAGAACTGATTGAAAACGGGAATGTTAAAGCCAACCTTGTTTTCCAAATGCATATTCGTCTGTGTTCTTGGCCAAGTCAGCAAAAGAAAAGTCTCCGACCGACTTAAATCCAAAAGACGATAAGTCTAGAGGAAGAGGCAAATTATTAAATGCAGTTTTCTCTCTACATCTTTAACGTCATGATGTGTAATAATCCATCAATTATTCTCTGCCTTTCCCTCCCACAACTTTAAAAAAGTAGGATACAATAATCCCAAAATTGACTGTCAATCGGGAAGTTTAGGTGATCAACAATGATTAACTTGTATAAAAAAGTTAAAAGCTCAGGCGGGGGGAAAAAAAAAAAAAAACAATCCAGGTGTGCTGCCAAAATACAATGTTATATTTCTGTAGTGAAGAAGAGGCTGATGAAGTTTATTACCCTGGGCAGCTTTTGCAGTAGTCGACTCTTCAGCATCAGCCGCTGTGCTGGTCACAGGCTCCGGGCTCTTCTTGGTTGACAGGTCAATAGGAGCACTGATGCTGGGAGTTTCACTCCGAGTCTCTGTCGGATGATCTGAAGTCTGAGTATCCGCTGTAGACGTGCTGGATACGACCTCTACACCGCTGGATACGACCACTGCACTGCTGGAAACGACCACTGCACCACTGGATACGACCTCTGCACCACTGGATACGACCTCTGCACCACTGGATACGGTCACTGCACCGCTGGAAACAGCTTCTGCACCGCTGGAAACTTCCTCTGCACTGCTGGATACGACACCTGAACTGCTGGAAACAGCTTCTGCACTGCTGGAATCGGCCCCTGCACCGCTGGAAACTGCCTCTGCACTGCTGGATACAACCCCTGCACTGCTGGATACAACCCCTGCACTGCTGGAAACGGCTTCTGCACCGCTGGAAACGGCTTCTGCACCGCTGGAAACGGGCCCTGCACCGCTGGATACGGGCCCTGCACTGCTGGATACGGCCTCTGCAATGCTGGATGGACCTGCGGCTGTGTCTTCTGGCATCTCTGCTGGAGTACTCAAGTCCTCCTCAGCTCTGTTTAACTGGGCAACCTGAAATTAAAGTCATTTTATTGATCCGTACCACACTCATACCAGTAATAGTCATATACTGGTACAAGTGACAACAGGTCTGCAAGATGAAATGTTTCAAATAAACATGAAGATGCTGCCTGTTACTAGATAGTCTTTTTACATGATTTTAAATGTACAAATTCAGCGACATTTGTTAGAGCCGTATCCATTACCAAGTCATGCTGAACTTTGCGGACTTCTGTCTCAAAGTCTTCCGGCTTGTCGTGGTCCGGGTCGCTGTCTGTGGTGCTCAAGCCGCAGAAGAATGTAGGCGGAAGCTGGAGGCTCTTTGCCTTTTCCTCTTCTTCCGGCGTTGCCTTCTTCTCCCACACCACCTGGCAGTCTGGCTCTGAACGCAGCACAACATTTTACTGTGAGACGCTGACTCACATGCAAAGCTGCATTGCTGATTAATGTAGTCCAATTTCTACTGTGGACCAACTCGGGATGAAAATGTGTAACATGATCAGAGCAAATCTCATCAAAAGACTATTAATATAAACAGATACAGGGTTTGAAAAACTTACCATCACCACAGGCTGCAGCTTCAGGAGGATCGGGGTAAAGCTTTCCATTCAAGGCTTTCACAGCTGACTCGTAATCCTCGTCTGAAAATTCAAAATAAATTAATTGATTATTTCCCCATATATTAGAAAAAAAGAAAAGGGCAAATATGCAATAAGACTTAAAATATTTATTCCTAAGTTTTGAGGGGCACAGACTGAATATCTGCAATACAACAAAAATCTAATTTCCACAGAAGCAGCGGTACATCCGTCCTTTGCTCTCACCATCAGTTTCATCGTCGCTCACGTATCCTGGTTCATTTTTGTAGCAGAAGAAAGTGAGCGGCAGCAGGAGTCTCTTGGCTAAAGCAGCTTGTTCAGCAGTAGGCTCTCTGATATACACAATCTCCACCTCAGAGTCGTCATCACACCCTGAATCACCTCCTGCTGCTTGAGGTGACCCTATGACAGAAATATGCAGAAGTAGTAAACAATATCAGGTCATGCTGGAGAGGGGCCGTTTAGAGGGGATGAATCAAGTTGATTTTAATTATTATTACTTCAGCAAACAAGTGTTAGGTACACCCACACGAGGAAAACATCATGCATGGCACAATGAATGGTATGCATGCAATTTGACGCCAACATTCTTCATAGTCTCTCTTTTTGTGACCTCTTTCATATTGCAGTGCTATATTCCCAACACTAAGTGGTGTAAAATAATACCCAAGCGTCACCTCGAATTAGCCTTTTGCTGATATGCAGAGAAGTCGAAACAGGCAGCATTACATTTCATTCTGTTGCTTAACACCCTGCACTAAAAATGGCACATGTGACATTTGTAGTCCAGTTAGAAGGAACAACCTCTGCTCTCTCCACACCTCACAGAAGACAGCTACTTGTAATGAAGTGCTTGGTTCATTTCAAAACTCTAGTTTCAGTCATGAACTGGCTAGGATGACAAAAAATATCAATTTCCAGCATAATCATTCCCCCTCAGGATTCATGTCCCCCCCCCCTATGCATCATAAGGCAAAAAAAAAACGTGTGCATGGAGTATAGCGTTAGATCAACTTAAAAGAAGAGTTTTCCAATCCCCACTGCACCAGACAAGTGGGTCAAGTTGTGCCAGAAACTGTCAGGAGTCTACTTAACAGAGGTCTGCCGTTAGGCAGGGATAGAAGACGTACACTTAACTAGTATTAGTCTTCAGGCAAAATCCACCTGACAGGTCCATTTGTTTATATGTGGTAACTGAAAAGTGCACCATGAAAATACCAAGTGAAAAACTTGACAAATGTAATACTGATTCATAACCGTTTTCAAAAACAGCTTTTTATAAGTCCACAGATGAAACTAAGTGAATGCATTACACACCTTTCCCTATTGACCCTGACGAATTTTGCAGCGACATAATAAAAAATCTTTAGTAATTTTGTGAGCATATTTGTGTGCAAGTTACTCAAGTCGTATGACACAAGTGCAGGTTTATTATCACTACACTTCTAACAATAAAAACGGAACTTTAAAACACTACACATGCAAGACATTAGCTCTGCTGCTTTTCCACTCCGTGCATCCGGGTTATAGGTTTTCTAGTAGTAGTAGGGGTCAGCCAGGTGACAGCTGAGAGGTGTTAACACACACTGCAGTAATCAGAGTACCTGGGGGTTCAAATTGGGTGGTGGGTGTGCTGGTCCAAAAAGCCATTGGGTTATCTTTGAAAAGCCTAAAGTCCAGCCCTGAAGGATAATGGGTTGTTGGGCGAAGAGAAACTAATTGTGAGGGTGGTGTTATTAGAAAAACAAATACCAAAAAATTTAAATGTGAAAATCCTATAACTGTGTGATGAATTATAGGATTTCATTAAAGGAGACCTATTATGAAAAACACGTTCTCTTGCTTTAACATATCTAAAGTGGTCTCCCCTCAGCCTGCCAACTCAGAAAAGGAGGAAAGCAACCAAATTCTGCAGTGTCTGTACAGCCGCCCGGATGAGCCATCCAGTGTGATGTGGCTTCTACGAGCCGTTCAGATTCTGCTCCCTTTCGTTACGTAACGACGGGAGCGATTTACATAGGTTGTCCTCCGATGCGTGAAACCACGCCCACAACTAACTCCGCCGGCCGGAGCTCCGCCATCTTTTCGTAGCGGTGTATCGTGATGGCCTCTGTTTGAGCTAGACATGCTCTTCAGATGTGGTCGCCACTTTTCCTCTGTGCTCAGTGCGATGCTTTGTGCCCTCCCCTGCTACACATCATTCAGGCAGCCAATCAGCACAGAGCCTCATTATCATAGCCCCGCCCACTCAGAATCCCTCATAGATAATGAGGTTAGAGACTGGGATGATAAAGACATGGCTCAGAGGCTGAATTTCTAATTTATTTAGCAAAAAAAATAAATCATAAGCTTGTTTTTAAGACATTCAAGAGCTGTTTAAAATAGTTATTAGATGCCATAATAGGTCCCCTTTAAATTAAAAACAGTTTGAGTAAATACGCTGGGTGTACAAGTTAAGTGCAAGATATTAAATTCAGAATATTCTATATACTTTTTTGTAGTTAGATGCACATATATGAAAAAAAAAAAAAAAAAAAAAAAAGAAGCCAAAAACAGGGAGAGCTAATAACAGTTTGTCGTATTAAAAAAAGCGATGGATTGATGCCGGTGTAGACAAGGAAAAATGAGATGGAGATAGAACAAGACATAATCTGAACAGTATATTTCACAAAAGGACCTTTTGTTTTTACCTGTGTGCATATTGAATGCAGGAGTGGCAGGTGACGCCTTGGGAGCAGATCCAGAATCTTTGGCCTTCAAATCAGATGCAGTTGTCAGAGTTTCTGACTGCGATTTAGGCGAGCCAAAAATCTTTTGAAGCGCATCTGTCCCAAAGACAAACTTGGGGGGAGACATCACAGTCTTGGTGGGATTGACTGGACTCTGAGATTCAGCTGCACATGGCCTGCTCTCAGGAGAAGGCTCGGTACGTTCCCTTGTCGTTTCTTCCAGAACAGCAATAGCTGCTATGCCGCAGACGGGGGCTGGAGAACTTGCAGCTCCAGATGCTCCACCATCCTGTGATGTAGCAAGTCGAGGTGTCACCGGAGTCATAAGCTCTTGTTTTTCTTGTGTAGTCTTGGCATCTTCAAAGGCCTGTTTAAATGCATTTGCAGTGTCCTGCAGCTTGAATCTTACAGCCAGCTGCTCAATCTTTCCCTCTCCATCTTCAGCAAAGTCCATAGCACTCCAGACCCAAGCCTTCTCTGCACCCTTCATAGGTTCCAGGCTCATGGCTGCAGTGATACAGTGGTTGGCACAGATCTTAAGTACCTGGTCTCTCCTCATTATCAGCCTTACTCGTTTGGTGTCATAATTCTGCAAGATCTTGAGGTCTCCAATACCCCTCTCCTTCCACTGTCCCAAGTCCCTGTCGTAGCGGTACAGTTTGGCTCTGTGACTGAAGACCACCTGTTCATTTTCCTCTCCTGTAGAAATATCCACCAAATCAGGCAATGGAACAACAGGCTCAAAGTACTGGCCATCCCTCTCCTCATCCTGAGTTGTGTCCTGCTCGTCATCGGTGCCGACTGAGGCTCTGCTTTGGTTGAGCTTAGCAGGAGACTTGGAGGGACTGATTCCAGGCTGGAAGCTGAAGTTGAATCCACCAGTGGACTCCCCAAAGCGGAAGAGGTTCTTCCTCAGGGGGCTGCTGGCGAGTGGCGAAGCATAGACAGATGAGTCAACTGTATCATCTAAAGCTTCTTCTCTCAGGTCGTAGTTATCCCACTCCAAGGTAGGGCCGGTGGTTTCCCCGTGAGGCTTGATTACAAAGCTTGAAATATCACCAGGAGTTGTACTGTCTGCCTGGGGCTCATCATCTTTGATCTTTGTTTTCTCATCTGTCAAAAAGGATTTCAGGTCTTTCAAACCAGACTTCATTTCCTCTGCTTTCTGAATGAGGTGTGCTGTTCTCCCTGTATCGACCAGCTTGTGGGGGGTTTGTAAGGGGATATCTAAGAGAAGTCTCTGGCATGCTTCAAACTTCTCCTTGAACTCTTCAGCAAGCTCTGTGGTTTTAAATTTGACAGCCAACTGCTCCAGTTTAGCATCTCCTTCAGAGAAATCATTGGCCATCCACATCCATGCTTTGTCTGAGCCTGCCAGTGGCTTAAGGTTCATGGTGGTGGTGATCCAGTGGTTAGCACAAACCTTCAGGACCTGCTCTCTTCTCATGAGCACCCTTAGCCGACCGTTGGCACTGTTTTTGAGGAATTTGAGCATTCCCACACCACGCTCTTTCCACTGACTGGTGCTGGGGTCAAACCTGTACAGTTTGGCACGCTGAGAATACAGAACCTGTTCATCCTCCTCCCCTGTTACAACGTCCACCTTGTCAGGCATCTGGATAACCGGTTCAAACTGGATATCATCATTTTCCTCTGTTTTATACATGCCGTCATCCTCTTGTTCCTTTGAGGCTTGTGTCTTGGTGGGTGTCTGGAGGGATGAGAACACCTGTTCACCAGCCCGAGAGAAACCTTTGAAGTCAGGATTTTTCTGACCAAACTGGAAGTCTTCTCCAGATGTATTTGCCAAGTCGGCAAAACTGAACATGTCTTTCCCATCAAATAATGGATTTTGTTCTTGTTCTATTTGGCCGTCTGAAGGGTTAGACACATTTTCCTTCTCCTTGTGTTTGTCAGCTATGTTTTTAAGAAAACTGGAAGCTGGCCCTGATGGTGTTTGGCTGTCAGATGAGGCCAAATCCTTCGCGGGCTCTTGAATGCCAAACTTAAAGCCGCCAGCTGGAATGGGCATTGAAAAAGAGAACCCTGAAGAACTAGTAGTAGTACTTGTACTAGTACTAGTAGATACAGACTTAGGAGTTTCAAACTTGAAAGAGTCAGCTGTGGTTTTATCCTTGCTTTGACCAAACTGGAACGGGCTGCCACTTCCAAATGGTATAGTGAATCCAGTTCCGGCAGGCTGGTCTGAAGAACCTTTAGCTCCAAAGCTAAAACTGAAGGTCGAGGCTGAGGAAGAAGAGCTGCTTGTGTTTTTAGCGTTCGGATTGGGAGTCTGACATGATACACATTTATTGGAAGATGGATCATTTCTCACCAGACAAACATCACAATCCCATTGTCCCTCCTTCTTGCCAAACATAGCTGCTAAAGAAGGATTATCGTTGGGGGTAGAGCAGGAAACGCATTTGGCTGCTGACGCATCATTTCTCACCAAGCATGCATTGCAGTCCCACTGGCCATCTTTCTTGGCAAACCTGGCCCCGAATGGTAAATTAGATGCAACTGGATCCCCACCTTTTGGTTTTGTAGTTGGGTTTGGGCTGTTACAAGCTGCACATTTATCAGCAGAGGACTCATTCCTCACTTCACATACACCACAGTCCCACTGGCCATCTTTCTTGGCAAACCTGGCCCCAAATCCTGATGCAGCTGGTAAATGTGATGCGACTGAATCCCCAACTTTTGGTTTTGTAGTTGGGTTTGGGCTGTTACAAGCTGCACATTTATCAGCAGAGGATTCATTTCTCACTTCACATACACCACAGTCCCACTGTCCTGGTTTCTTTCCAAACTGTGCACTTAAAGAGCCAATGCCAGAGACAGAGGGCGCTGATGCTGGCACATCTGCTGTTAGCGTGGGTTGTGCTGCGACAGTTTTGGCTGCAGTTTTTAAAGCTTTGCAAGAAACACAACTGTCCGCAGAAGCCTCGTTCTTTGCAGAGCACTTGTTACAGTCCCACTGCTCTGGGTCTGGCTTTTTGGCAACCTGAGATCCAAAGCCAAAACTAAATGAACTAGCTCCTGTGTCAGCGGGTGTAGAGGAACTGGTGCCAAATGTAAATGAAGAGGGGATTGTGGCTCCAAAACCACCAAATCCAGTAAATGTAGAGCCAGAACTACTTGATTTTGATGAATCTGTACCAAATTTGAAAGAAAAGGGACTGGCTTTGGTTTCACCAACAGCCTGAATTTCTGGTTTTGATGCAGACTGGGGATTGGGCTGTTGACAGGCTGCACACCGCACATCCGTGGGCTTATTTCGTACACAGCACATGCTGCACTCCCATTCCCCTTCTTTAAGTGCAAATTTGGCTGCCAGTGATGATGAATCTTTTGAGCTTTCCTCTTTCTTCTCTTGTGGATTTTGCTTTTCTGGGAACTTGAGTGATATCTTTTGGGCTTCTTCAAACTTGGCTTTAAAAAGAGAAGCCTCATCCACCGTTTTGAAGCGGATGGCTAGTTGCTCTGTCTTAGGTTCTTCATCTGCATAGTCAACGGCGTTCCACACCCAGGATTTGTCAGAACCTGCATTTGGTTTGAGGAGCATTTCAGCAGTTATGTAGTGGTTTGCACAGATCTTTAGAACTTGTTCCCTTCTCATCAGGAGGCGGACCTTCCCTTTAGCGTTGTGTTTAAGGATTTTAACATTGCCAATTCCACGTTCTTTCCACTCTTTTGCCTCCGTGTCAAACCTATACAACTTTGCCCTGTTGCAAAACATTTCCTCCTCTTCTTCCTCACCCGTTTTCACATCCACTTTATCAGGAAGAGGTACAATGGGCTCAAAGTGAGGCCCATCTTCATCCTCTTCTGCATGTGTGCTATCATTGTCACTCTCCATTGCTCTTCCATCCTCGGCTGTGGATATGGCAGCACCAAACTTGGTATCGTCGCCAAATTTAAAGGGTTGCTCCACCTTCCCAAAAAGACTTTCACTGGTTGAGTTCGGTGCAGGATCAACAAACGAGAAGCTCGTAATATTTTTATTGCCAAAGGTAAAGATGCCTGGTTGGCTGGGGGGTTGCTCCTGGGCCGGGGGCTTCTCTGAAACACTGTCTGCTTTGGGAGGAATGTCTGCTGTGAGTAGACTAAGCAAACTTTCACCGTGCTTGGATTGGGAAGCTGAGAAAGTAAAGTCTCCGTCATTGGATTTAAAGTTGGAGTTAAATTTAAAAGCATTTGAAGGTGTTGATTGGGCAACCGCCCCAGCACCAAAACTCGGTACTCTGGGGACTTCAGCAGGAGCCTGCTGGCTGAAGGACAGCTTCCCAAAGTCCACAGGCTTTCCCTCAATGCTCTTTGGAGGTTGGACAGGAACTACAGATGGCTTGGTGAAGTAGCCTGGTTCAGGCAGGGGGGGGTTGGTGGTCTGTTGAGGAACACTCTGGCCATAATACTCTTCACTGTATGGTGAAAGGAGACTAGTAGCGGGGGACTCAAAGCGAAGAGGGGCACCGAATCCTTGTTCTTGAGGAGGGTAGATACAGGGTGGGGCTGTCTGCAGTGGAGGGGTGTGAGTGGGCTGCTGGTAAGAATACACATGTGGCTGGGGCGGCATACGGTTCACGCCATACATTGGGCCCTGTGTGAACAAAGAATGAAAAGCAAATATTACTCCACATAGTCTGTGCAAGTATTCAACTGTAAACCAAAATTAAAATGACAATCACCTTGGTGGGGGTTACATTTGCTGCAGGACGCAGGAGATACTGAGAGTTATAAGCTGGAGACTGGTTGTAGTACAGAGAGGGACCTGTGGTAGCTACTTCAGAAAGAAGAAAAAACAATTTTCATTAATAAATACCAATAATGGGGGAATAAAAATGCATTTCATGAGGGTTAGATCTGTATGGCACATTTACCCGTTAGGGGGGCTCCCTGGTAGGGCTGAACCGGGGTAAAAGGTTCCTGCAGACCCTCTGGCCTGAAGCTTTCCCCAAACATCCTATGATGAGGAGAGCCTGCATTCGCTGAGGCGTTGTGTTTCAGATCATGAACCTCATTCTGCAGATTAGGTTCAATGAATAAATAAGGAAACAGTTTCTTAAAGACACTCTGTGTCAAACATAATGGTGAATTGAGAAAGTTGCACAAAAAAAACAAAAAACTTTTTTCTAAGATGATTGAACACAAACTAACCTTGAGGGCTTCAACTTGCTGACACAACATCTGGAGGAGGCTTTTTTGGTCCTCAACCCAGTGAGGTGGTGTCTTTGGAGAAATCTGAAAAACAGGTGGAAAGAATTATTCAATCTGTGATGAACACAATTAACAATATGATAAACACAAAAAAAGCTTACATTTCTTATTGACAATAACCAATAATTTGCACTTGCCAGTCTTTTAGAAGGAGAGACGATGCTCTTGTTGGGAGAGGGAGTAGAAAACTTAATGTGTGATAAGGCTGGACTGGTCACTGTGGGGAGAGCGGGGCTGGAGTGAGCCAGACCTCTTGGATGGTCCACCTCATTGTCGTCCTCCTCATCCATGTCTTGCACATTCTCCCCCAGCTGCTGGTTTACGTCATTCAGGAGATCCACAATTTCCTCCATGGGCACTGGTAGCTGGGAAACCAAAAGAAGAAAATGGGTATAAAAGCACCAGAGTTCAAACAGAGAGGAGAGGAGACACTCCAGAAATTTCCTGCTTCTAAATTCAGATAAAACAGAGGTTATCATTCTTGGTCCAGAGCATCTTAGGAAGGGATTAGATGGTGTTGCGATGGCTTCCAGTGCAACTGTGAGAAATCTTGGTGTTATTTTCGATCAGGATTTGTCGTTTAAACCATATGTCAATCAGGTTTGTAAAATAGCCTTTTTCCATCTCCGTAATATTGCAAAGATTAGGAAAATCCTCTCACAGAGTGATGCAGAAAAACTAGTTCATGCGTTTGTATCTTCTAGACTAGATTACTGTAATGTGTTGTTAGCAGGATGTCCAAGTAATTTGCTGAATAGGCTCCAGCTGATCCAAAATGCAGCAGCACGAGTACTGACAGGAATTAGCAGGAGAGACCACGTCTCTCCAGTGTTAGCGTCGCTCCATTGGTTACCCGTAAAATTCAGAATCCAGTTTAAAATTCTATTACTTGCATATAAAGCCCAAAACGGCTTAGCTCCGCATTATTTGCAAGACCTGATAGTGCCTTATGTTCCTGTCAGAGCTCTCCGTTCTCAGAGTGCAGGTTTACTCGTAGTTCCTAGAGTATCTAAATGTAGATTTGGAGGGCGGGCGTTCTGCTATCAGGCACCATTACTTTGGAACCAACTTCCAATCTGGGTTAAGGAGGCTGACACCACCTCCACCTTTAAAACTAAACTTAAAACCTTTCTGTTTAGTAAAGCCTATAGTTAGTGTTTAGTAAACCTCTAGCTGGTGTTGGTAAATCTCTAGGTAGTGTAAACTTTAGTGTGTCAGAGTCGCTCCTGTAGTTTCTTGTGCTGGCCCCCCCTTCTCCTCCCTTTTCTCTCTTTTGTCCATGTTGCAGCATCCTTTGCCGGACACCGGAACCTGCAGGTGGTCGTGGGTGGCTTGTAGCTTGCATTACGGAGCACAAGTCTTTCCCTGACCCTGCACCCCAACCTGGGACTTGCTGATTGGGCCGGAGCTTCGGGAGCTGTGTGCTGGCCTGCGGTCCCCACCCCTGGTCATCCCGTTGCTGGCCCCCCCTTCTCCTCCCTTTTCTCTCTTTTGTCCTGCAGGTGGCCGTGGGTGGCTTGTAGCTTGCATTACGGAGCACAAGTCTTTTCCTGACCCTGCACCCCAACTTGGGACTTGCTGATTGGGCCGGAGCTTCGGGAGCTGTGTGCTGGCCTGCGGTCCCCACCCCCGGTCATCCCGTTGCTGCTTCCACCTGCCTGCTGTGCTGTTGCCGTCCCTGACCCACCAGTCTGGCCCTCGGCAGGAGGGTCCCCCCTGATGAGCCTGGTCCTGCTCAAGGTTTCTTCCCTCCTAAAGGGGAGTTTTTCCTTGCCACTGTTTGGCTTAAGGTTTTTCTCCCACTAGGGGAGTTTTTTTACCTGCCATTGTTTATGTAATATCTGCTCGGGGGTCATGTTCTGGGTATGGGTCTCTGTAAAGCGTCTAGAGACAACTCTGTTGTATTAGACGCTATATAAATAAAATTGAATTGAATTGAATTGAACTTCCCACAATGTGCCATTAATCCAACTTCAATTGGGGGAGGGGGAAAAAAAAAAAAAAAAAAAAAATCCAACTTCAATTGAAAATATTTAGAAATGTTTATTTCGGTCATGTGAAGGTTTAAAATTGGGACTTACCTTATCAATGTCTTCGGCATTGGCATTGTAGATCTTTAACAGATAGGTCCTGAACTTCCTCAAAAATGTGATACACCTGTCTTGGGTCTCCTCAACCCCATTGCTGGCCTCCTCTGACAGCCGCTGATAGATCTGCAACAGAATCACCATACGTTGTATTAAACATGGGGAAAACAAATAAGAAAAAAAAACAGAGATGCAGAGGGTGGTCCAGGTGAAAGTTAATCGTGAATATTATTTCTATTAAAAACTGTCATCTTTGTGAGCCAGCAAAATATAGGACTTCCATATATATATATATATATATATATATATATATATTTATTAGGGCTGGGCGATATATCGATATATTTTTAAACACGATATGGTACGAGACAATATCGTTTATATCGATTTAAAAAAAAACCTACATTGTATTAATTGCACAGTGTATTTTACTTTAATTGTTATGCAGGAAAGGGATATTTGTTTTATTTTATTCAAGAAGCCTTTTTATTCTA
The DNA here is from genome assembly GCF_033807715.1 of Cololabis saira. NCBI lineage: Eukaryota > Metazoa > Chordata > Actinopteri > Beloniformes > Belonidae > Cololabis > Cololabis saira. Next base: position 25,938,393 of record NC_084592.1, on the reverse strand, counting down.
TAAATGCAGGCAGTTTATTTTTATTTCATTTGTTTTATACATTTTGATATTGTGCAGACCTCTGTTAACAAAGGTACCTGTGTGACATTTGGCACGAGGCTTTGTATTAAAACTGACTGTTTTTTTAAGGGTTTGCCTCAGAAAAAAATGAAGCCAACAGAGATGCTATGCTATAATGCTTTGGGGGAAACCCCAATTAAGGCACAGAAAAAAATATCGAGATATATATAGAGTATCGCCATTTAGCTAGAAAATATCGAGATATGACTTTTGGTCCATATCGCCCAGCCCTAATAAATATATATATAGACCATAATCATATATGTCATACTATAGAAAAAGAGCACAAGTACTTTGTAGAACCTGGACAATAAATACCTTTATTTTAACCTCCTCTGGTCTAAAAGTAACTGATGAAAATTTGAGTTTGTAATTGCTACAGTCAGATACAGTGAAGAACCAAAACAAAGACAGTCCTGCCTAACACACCAAGAGTCCTTACAGTGTTTCAATAAAAGCCAGAACAAACAGGAAGTAATTCCAGTTTCTATTAACAGTCGTGTGTCAGTAAGTATTTACCTGTGCTAAATGCCAGCTGGACGACATGTTATTGATGCTTTCCAAGGTGGCGATTGCCTCCTCTGTTTTGCCTTCAATGTCAAGGAGAACAGCATACACTATTTTAGCTTCCTCTTCATAACCTTTCACAGAAGAAATCTGGAAAAGAACACAAAATGCACATAAACACACTTAGTAAGAATTAAGACAGCACTTGAGATTTCTCAACATTTTTAGTTCAGAATGGAAATTTAAGAACAACATCAACCTGAATATCCTTGGAAGGAAAGTGCATGAAGAGGGGATCGAGGGGTTCTGGTATACTGCGTCTGTTTCTGATTTTCTCCAACAGAGGGAGAACAACTCTCCAGAAATGGACACTGCGGCCGATGTACTCCTTCTGGTCATAGTACGAGTTCACACCGTCTCCCTGTTGTTTAACAAACACCCGCAGATGTCAGAGAGAAGATGAGCCTTTCACATTAGCTTAATGCAGGAATGATCTGCAGTACTTGCAAAACACAAGCCATTTATTCAGTTGTTACAAGTCCTACCACAAAATAACACATGGTGAAGGAGGCAACAGATGGCCGTTTGGACATATTACAGTTACTTCTGTTCAGCAGCTGCACGACAACAAGGAACAGCTGTGAAAGCACAAGTGTCTGCACAGTGTATACCGATGTAGCTGCATACTTTTCAAGCTGGTTGTGCACCGTGTCTGAGATTAACTGAGTGGTAGCTTTATAAATGATATAGATACAGACACAAATCCCATTTTTGGGCCAATCCCAATACACCCCCTACTTTCTACCACTAGCCCTAAAAATGAGTAGGGCCCTTGTAATCTTCCCTAGGGATTGGGACACCACTTGCTACGTCACTGCGTGGTTTACGTTTGGGTACGTAAGCGACTGCATAGTTAGGTTTGCACATACGTCACACCATAATCAGGAAGCCGAGAACTAAAAGCGGTTTTAATTTCCGCTGTAGCGCTGTTAATATACCACTTTATTAAGTTTTAATGTTTTTTCCAGGCGTAAAAGTAACCGTTAAGATCCCCAACCTGGGCTCAGTTTATCCAAATAACGCCTGTTAAGAAATTTTCTCTGATGTTTTCGGGATGAGAACAGCCTGCCGGCTCGGGAGCTGATTTATGGTTCCGCGTTAAATCGACACGGACGCGTGTAACGCGGAACCATAAATCAGCCTTTATTCTGGAGAGATCTTCACAACAACGGGCAAGCAAGTGATTATGTACATTCACTGAGTGAATATTATGAAAGTAAAATATATAATTCTCGCTAGAAATGTAATCAAAATGCATTTTTATGCAGAAACTAACTCAAAATATTGATTTTATTCACTAAAAATTAGAAATGTCCACCATGTTTTTTGGTTTGATTCAGTCTGCGGTTGCCCCACATGGAGCTCTCCCCTACTGCTGCGTCAGCATGATTATTAATGCCATGTCTCTTTTGTTGCATCAACTTTGTCCTTTGCAGCAGCTCCAGGATTTTATCATTGCAGTTTTCTGACATCTCTTTTTCTGAATTTTTTGCATTTCTGAATGAGAGCTCTTATGGCTTGTGGCGCTCATTTGTGTCACAACTGTGAGACCATTTTTTGTCACGACAACCTCCAAACACAAGACACTTTAAAGCAGTGGTTTTCAACTGGTCAGGGTTTAGGACCAACATCAACCCTCACTGACTGTGACACCAATCCGCTGACATTTTCAATTTCAAGATGGTGCAGTTAAAATGTCAGATTGTTCAGAAATAACAATTTCATGCACAAACATGAAAGAAGCACAACCTTTCCCCTGAGGGAAAAAGAACTAGTCTGTCTGAATTATGTGTGGCGTTCCCTTCATGTGGCTTGAGCAGTAGTGTTCTGAAAGATTCTCAAAAAGAAGCCGAACTTAGTTATGAAAATTCAACTTTTTATCCCCGTCAGAAATAGTGATCAGGACAAGAGTCAAGCAAATGGTTGAGAATTGTTTTGTCTGCCATTCATGGAAACTCATTAAGCTTGAGTTAACAGTGTAGGTGGCAGCGTGTGTGTGTGTGTGTGTGTGTGTGTGTGTGTGTGTGTGTGTGTGTGTACCGTTTGACTGAGACACTGAGCCCAGTGGATGGCCAGCGCTGGTTGAAGCCCATGTTTCTCTCTGGCCCTCAGGGTGTTCAGTCCGTGCTGCACAATCATACGCAGCTTTGCTGACGTGCCTGGACTGCAAGAGGACAAACGGACACATTTGAATATTAATTACAGTAAAACAAACACATTTTTTTCTGTTTTGTGAAAGTAAATTAATGATGTGGGAATGATTAAGTAAAACTGGGTGGAAACTGAAGACCCTAAGTTTATTCTTACAATTTTCTTAGTTATTTCTGGAAAAGTGTCACGATTTATGCAGGTGCAGGTTTAGTTCCCTGGTAACAAGTATGGAAACTGGAGAACAGCTAGCAGATTATGGCTTTTCAATAACTTTGATTGGGGATTAAGAATAATGCAAGTGGCATTGTAAAGTTTTTCATTTATAACGTACTGTATTTTACAAGGACCTGGGCAGTTTAGATACTCACACTGCTCGTTTGTGAATGAGGCTGTAGATGGCATCCCACCACTCCCTCTGTCGGTCAGTGCTCAAGAGGAGCAGCAGAGGAAGAGGGAGGCAGCGAGGCTCAAAGAGCTGCTGCTGGTTCATGAGGCCGCTGATCTTCGCTCTTTCCTGAAGCTGACAGTTGCTGCAGAACACCACACCATATAAAAACACCTGGACACAAAACCAAACATAACAGAATGTTTTATCAACAAGAGAAACATCAAATTAGATACACGAATAAGTGTAAGAATAATAAGTGCTGGTGGAGGTCTACTGAATACAGTTTAAGGACACCTTCACCCATCATGACTTGGCTGATTGTCATTTAACAGACATTAGTACAGCTCCTGTTTTTGAATCACCTTGGGAATTTTAGTAGTTGTAAATTTATAAGAAAGGCCTGTCAAATCAGTTTCCATGATTCTATCTTACCTCCAGATCCAGCAGGCAGATCGACTCTGGTGCATTGGTGTCCACCTTTGAGGTTTCCAGTGTAAGCCTAGGAAATAGCTGTTTCAGCCAGTCACGCAAAGGAGGCCTTTGACTCAGAAGAGTCCACTGTAGCCCCAACCAACTCAGATGTTGCAAATCACCCATGTGCAACAGGATCGACCCTACAAAAGGATGCAGCAACGTTACTATCGCAGCGGACAGATACTACTTCCGGCTTCTTTATTACTTCAGAAAAAGTATTAGTTTTGTACCGGTGTCACATTTGGCCAGCTGAGAGAGCGCCGGAGCCATAGCGCTCACAGAGCGAATGTCATCGTTTGCTATAAAGGAGGACACAGTAGAGGCCTGTGGACCCCAGAGAAGCTCAAACAGAGAGTCCTGACCACTACGATTGCCAAATGCCTCCACCACCTACACACACACAAAAAAAAAGGGTCAGTTTCTACCAATCTAAAGAAAACATCAATTTATCAATAATGTTTATGAAATAGTTATGATAAAGTGTGGTTGCTTCCAACAATCTCCCCTTTACATGTTTATTTTTTTCACTACAGACCAAGTGCAACAGGAGTGTTTGACTGACTCAATGTTCACACAGCCTTCTAATCATATAAAATGTGATGCAATCTTATGTGCACAAATATGATGTATCTAACAAAAGCACACAGACCATTGTCGTCTGTTCACTTTGTCCAATGTTGTCAAACTGAATTGTGGGTCCCATGTGTAGTGGAGGGTGTGTTCATTCCGTCAAAAGTTACTGAATTTATAACTTTTGACACGTCAGAGCGAATGTCAGTGTCAATGTCATGTTTTCATTGAACTTAAACTGAACACAAGTACTAACCTCTCTGATTAAAGCGGATGGATCTGAACTCAGATTGAGCAACATGTGCCCAGCCTGACTCTGTCGGTCATTGGCTAATAACTCTAGAAGGTGTGGGGCTGATTGGTCTCTTTTGGTCATTTTTGCCTTTGGTCTGGGAACCTGGTGGAAGAACAAACAAAAAAAAAAAAACCCAGAACAAATCCAAGTTACTTTTCTTTCTTCCGAAGAAACATTAAAACACAGAATAAGTGAGGACTGAACAACTTGTTCAGGTAAGATTTTAAGAGTTTTAAAGTGAAAAAGACCACAGAACCATTAGGACCTAAGTTGTTAAAACTAATGCACAGTATGGAGAAGACTGGCCAAAACAAAATTGTTGTATAAAAAAGGCAGTTTAGTAAAATGAAAATGGCAACTTTTCAAATAAATAAAAACACAAATTAAAAATAAGAAAATGTAGTAACTCTTAGATACACAATTGCTTTGAAATGTACACAAGATATTAAATTAGAGAAAAATAACTGGCATGTATGCCTCATTTCGGGGACCTGAAATAATTTGTAATAAATACGGAGGACATCTGCGATTTTTTTTTTTTTTTTTTTTTTTTTTTTTTTAAATAGTAAATAAAACAGCGTTCAGGTGTTTGGAGCTTTACCAATTAACCAGGCAACACATATTTTTATTCTACTCAAACAACTATGTCATTGAGTTCAGAACTGAATCTCTTAAGAGCATGGGTCTCGAATTCCAGTGCTCGAGAGCGGTTGTCCTGCATGTTTTAGACATCTCCTTGCATCACCCCAAACACACCCCAACACAAATGACTGTTACTTGTTGCAGAATTTCGTGACAACCTAATCCAATAATTTAAATCGGGTGTTTTGATGCAAGAGAAACATGCAGGACCACAACCCCCAAGGACTGGAGTTAAAGATGCCTTGACAAAGTCAGCTGGTGTGAGTACCTGGTATGCGATTAGGTAGCACAGAGCAGCCAGGTCGACGACTGCCCTCCAGGTCTGTTGCCGATCCTGAGCAAACTTCAACAGCAGTGTGGCAGCATGGAGGTAGAGGTGTCCTTTCATCTCCACAAACACCTCACAAAGATCGTCTGCATGGCGACTGGCAGTGCTGCTCAGTGTCTGCATAGCTTGGTCAAAACTGAACAAAAAAAACAGAAAGTTAAAAAAAAAAAAAAGGGGGGTTCTACTGACAGCCACTAAAAAAAAAAACTTTAGAGAACCAACTTGTTGTCTCAGAAAACTCTTAATTCAGTTTTGCCTTCTGTGGACAATTCAAACAACTACCTGCAGCTGCTGAAATGTAGTTAAACATTTAACAACTGTATAATATGTCCTATACATATAATTATTCATATGTGAAGGACAAAGACTTTACTGTTATACATTTTCAATTAAGGTGAATTTGACCTCAGCAATACGGTTAACAAAATTTTAAACATGAGGAAAAACTGAATTATGATGTGCTTAATTCACATACAAAAAAAAAAAAAAAAAAAAGAAGAGGATAAACAGGTATAGATAGATTTTATTTTAAACATGAATTTTCTTAATTTCTAACATACGATAGTAAACCCAACTGTGTAAACCTGACTAACCCTCTGAATGCGTCGAGGCTTGGTTGAACAATGCTCTCACGGAGTGTGATTCTTAGTAGGTTGCAGTGTGCCAACAGCACTTCTCTCTGGAGACGTCTGGACATCTTCTCATTGCTTGAGACGCTGGGCTGAGCAAGATACTCCTGAAACAAAGATCATCCATTCTGAAGAACTGTTTTGTAGTCAGATTACAATAAATGATGAGAAATATGATCAAACATGACAGAAGTATACAGATACTTAATAAAATATGTTATAAACGGCTGTCTTATTAAATGAAAATCAATCATTACCTGCAGTGTCCGCACCACCACAGTGTACCAGTCCAGGCTGTGTCGTAGCAAGCCCCTTTTTTCTGCAGCCAGGCAATGCTTAACAGCCTCTTCTAGACGCCCGTCCTGGCAGAACAGCTGAACCAACTTCACATTCACATGGGCATCAGACGGCCGTGCTGTAAGCTCCACGTGGAGGAGGTCGAACAACTGGTTCCAGCCCTGCTGGCCCTGACGACTCAACATTTGCTCCTGTATGGAGAGGAACACATACACCAGGAGTCAGTGTGATATCCACTTTAAATTACTACGTACTTCCTTCTTGAACTGGACATAGCAAAATGACGTAATCGAAGTACGCATTAAACTGAACAGTTTTTAAGTTGATCAAGAGCGTGGAGAGAAGTGAGACTAAGAGTGTAAGTGAAGAGCACACTTACCTTCAGGTTAAAGACTGCTGGGTTGCCAGGCAAAAGCTTTGCAGCTTTCTCCACCCAAAATTCTGCTCTGCTGTCACATTCTGCCTTACCGACTAGTAACTCAGCTACCTTAAGTACCAAGTCTTTCTGTGCTGGGTTCAAGTCCACTGATCGCTGTATGGACACAAGAGTTAAAAAGTATTAGCCAAACAAGGAAATGTCAGCTTTGTTACAGAAAACAGACAATGGCCCAACTCAGTCATGTACTATAAAAAAAAAAAGCCAGCACAAATGTATAAAATCTTAGCTGAGTTTTAAAAAAATGCTGATTTTATACACAGGCAACAACCATTTCAAAGACCTTAAAAAAAAAAACAGATTTGATGGCTGGGTTTTATTATAAATGTATTTTTGTGATGGTGTCTCTAATCCAAATAAATGTTGTCAAGAGTGCCGCTACCAGAATTTGCGAGGCTGCTGGCTACAAGAAATCCTATCCAATATAAATAACATTATCTATTAGAGGATCTATTTAGAGATTAATAAATCCATGGATCATCTAATGGTAGGAAATATTAGCATCACTCTCCAACCATAGTCACATTTTAAAACCGAGAAGTTTACACTTACATCTGGTAATGAAAAATTACAGCCATGCCACAGAACAATGGAGAACGGTTCATAACATTATAATAAAAATCAAAACAGGTGAAAAAAGACGTGTGGCAGATTTTATGAATCAACACCATCTTCCATTTCAAATAATTGAAGCAAACCGTCTCGTGTATTTCAGGGAGATATTTGTCTTCCCTCCTTCTCTCCTATAAATCTTCCAAAAAACATATTTCCTCTACCTTGTAACATCCCACTGCCTTGTTGATGTCTCCCTCTCGTTCGTAAAGCTGCCCAAGAAATTTGTGTGCTTTGGGATCCCTCTCCTGCACTTTGAGATACTCCGATACATGCCTAGAAAGAGCATGAGATGTACAAGCTTACAGTTAATATAATGTAAAAGAAATGCAATAAAACGCTTGGTTAAACAACAGAGAGCCACACTTTCTTACCTTTTCGCAAGTTCATACTCTTTTGCTTCAAAATACAATTTCGCAAATAAAAATCCTTTGACTGGCTTCTGTAGGGAAAAACAAAAATACATAGGGGAGTGTTATCACACACAAGAAAATAAGCACTATTTTATTTGTTATTTTATTTATTTAACCAGGTCAGTCAATTGAGAACAGTTTCTCATTTACAATGACGACTTGGGCAAGAGGCAGCACAAAGAGTCAAACACATACAATCACAGTGAAACAAACAATCAAACACGATATATAAAAAAAAAACACACAACACATAAAAAATATGAATAAAAAAAATGTTAGAGCTGGTGCGGAAGAGTTACATATGCAATGATCACAGATGAATGTTGGGAGTGTATTTTTGAAAGAGGCGAATGGGATGAATGTGTGAAGTTTAAGTGTTTGCTGCAGATGATTCAAATCACTAGCAGCAGCGAACTGAAATGAATTATGACCAAAGGAGGTGCAGGCTTTTAGAATGAAAGGTTAATGTAACTGCTTGAACGTAGGTTCCGATTACTGATGTTGATATTAAGTAGTGAGCAAAGATATGCAGGGTTGCTTCCAGTGATGGTTTTGTAGATGAAGTGATACCAATGGATCAGTCTACGGGAATGAAGTGAAGGCCAGTTGACAGACACTTATGCTGTTATATCTTTTTTCCTGATAGGATTAGTACTACACAGCTCTGCAATGACAACAATTTGAATATTTACATTTCAATGGCAAGCAAGGTCTACGTTGTTACCAGGACTACAAAGACTCACATATTTTTACATCCATGGAAATGTGTAAAGCAGTGGGACTGAAAATCCTTATTTTAGCGATGTCAATAACCAAACTGGGTATGCACTGCAAAAACTCAAAATCTTAACAAGAATATTTGTCTTATTTCTAGTTAAAATGTCTTAATTTTTATTTAAAAAAAAATCTCATTACACTTAAAACAAGACTCGTCACTGGAAAAAACAACAATTTTTGCCTGTTTCAAGAAGACTTTCACTTAAAATAAGTAGAAAAATCTGACAGTGGAACAAGATTTTTTTGCTTGTAATAAGATAAATCTTGTCCCACTGGCAGATTTTTCTACTTATTTCAAGTGAAAATTTACTTGAAACAGGTGAAAATTGTCAAATAACAAGTTACTTTTCTGGCAATGACTCTTGTTTTAAGTGTAATGAGATTTTTTGACTAAAAATGAGACATTTTAACTAGAAATAAGACAAATATTCCTGGTAAGATTTTGAGTTTTTGCAGTGTGTTTATCAAAATCAGAAAGAAGTTTATTGCCAAGTAGTTTAACACACACAAGGAATTTGTTGTGGTGATTGGTGCAATACAAAACAACAAATAATATTAAAGAAAAAAAAATATACAACAAGTTGGTTCTCTAAAGTGCTGGAGTAATGGCCGTAGGAAACAAAAATGAAAATGAAAAAAAAAAAAAGGAAAGTTTGTTCAGTAATTAACATAACCTCTACTGCCCTTATTTTTAACAACTTGTGCTTATTATTTTACCTCTTTTCTTATCATTTTATTTCATTTATTTGTTATTTAAGCATACTCTTAAATCAGCAACTTGTGCTTTTTATTACTTTACCTTCTTTTCTCAATTTTATTTGTTATTTACTGTCTAATTATGTCTTGCTGCTTTTAATGTTTATGTAAAACACTTTGAATCACCTTGTGTTGAATTGTGCTATATACGGGACTGTCTCAGAAAATTAGAATTAGTTATAAAGTTCTTCTTTCTGTAATGCAATTTAAAAAACAAAAATGTCATACATTCTGGATTCATTACAAATCAACTGAAATATTGCAAGCCTTTTATTATTTTAATATTGCTGACTATGGTTCACAGTTTAAGATTCAGATTCCCAGAATATTCTAATTTTTTGAGATAGGATATTTGAGTTTTCTTAAACTGTAAGCCATGATAAAATGATAAGAGGTAAAATAATAATAAGCACAAATTGTTAAAAATAAGGGCAGTAGAGGTTACATTAATTACTGAACAAACTTTCCATTTTAATTTCCTACAATATTCTAATTTTCTGAGACAGTCCTGTAAATAAACTTGCCAAACGTCACACTAAAGTTTGGAGGGAAGTTACCAGCGACGTGTGTTTTCAATAATAAAGAGGAAAGTAGAGTTTCGCTTTTATTTAGGCACAAATGAGAGGTACAGCCAGCAGAACTAGTTTGGTGTTAGTTTCACGTGGTGGTAGTTTCTGTGAACAAGGACATGAGCAGCACCGGCTGCTGCTAGCTGCTAGCCGGGCAGGACCACGCCGGCTACACACACCACAACTGCTTATTAAACTCACTATACTTTCTCCCACTTGGAATAAAAACCGGCGCCGACTTTAGCCGTGTCCCAGCGGGGCTGTTTCTCCCCCCGGTATCACATGGACTGACATAACGGCAGCGCCGCTAGCGCTAGCCGCGGCTTAACTCACCTCTTTGAGGGACGGAGAGGAACTCTGCACCGAGGACACGTAGCGGTCCACTTCGGTCTTACTCCGCCGCATGGCTTCAAACGGAACGTGTTTCCAAGAAAAAAGTCCGACTATAATGCATAGAATATCACGAGTTCACAAAAAAAAGACTTTTTAATATGAGCTCCGTGATGTTAACTCCCCATGACGACAGTAGTGCGCAGACTCAGTACCGTCGAATGGCAGGTCACGTGGGCTGTGACGCGGCTTGAATTGAAGCTTCCAGCCAATAAGAGCGGACCATTGTATTTTGAAAGAGGGGTGGCACCCTGGGGCTCCATTTCGAGCAAGGAATGAACGTCAATGTTTCACAAATGCATTTATCATATCATTATAATACATTGTATATAATTTAAAAGCCAGTTAATATGGACATAGACATTTTATGTTTAGATTTATGTGTAGACTGAAGGAGCCAAAGAATGTTTTAATTATGGCCTTAATAGAGACGACACAGAGAGATACAAGGTTCTCCTCCTGTTTCTGGAAACACTGGAGGAAATGTTTGTATGTTTTTAACTAATTTGAATGGCACAAGGAAATGTTTGTATGTTTTTAACTAATTTGAATGGCACAAGTGAATCTCTTTCTCTTTGTTTTTAATGTCTGTCTTTGTATCTTGTTTTGTATTCTGGATTCAGTGTCTGCAAATAAAGTTTATATATAGGCTGTTAGAAGGAAAATGTGCTCATGTCAAGACGTCCTGCTTATGTCAAGACGTCCTTAGTTATTGTTAATCAACTATATTCAGTTTCTTCCCCCAAGCTGTTGCTCTGATGAACTCTCACAATTAATAGAGTCTCAGAGAAACCAATCACGTGCAATAACAATAACAATAATAACAGTAATTATAATAACACTATCACATGCTGTAAAAATGCACCTTCCAACAATAATCATGTCTGCCTCATTCTGCTGCACCTTTCACTTTTAAAAATTGTATATATGTTATTTTATTCAGAGCCGTCATCAGCATGTCTACCTCATACTGCTGCACATTTCAGTTTAAAAAAAAAAATTGTACACATGTTATTTTATTTTATTTTATTTAGAGCCGTCATTACCATGTCTACCTCATACTGCTGCACCTTTCAGTTTTTTAATTGTATATATGTTAATAAGTGCCACATTTGTTTATTTACTGTTTGCTATTTTTAAATCTGAGTACAGTGAGCGAAATAACCGGAGACAAATTCCTTGTCGGACAATGTTCAAACTTATATAATAAAGATGATTCTGATTCTGATTCTGATTTAACATTTCTTTATCTTGTGAATGTTAAACAACTATGTGTGTGACGATGCTGTGGTCCACACCACACCCACACCACACCTTTTTCTGATTGTACAACTGTAATTCTACACCATCTTTCTGTGTCTAATGAATAAACCCTGCTAGTTTATGGGCTAGTTGTAGTTTACAGCTAGTGTGCTACCCTTGCTGCAAGAAATAAGTTAAGCCTCTTTCTTCGGATCACTGAGTGTTTTCTCTCCAACATGGCAATTATTAACGCTTATCTCAAACCATCTGCATTGCCTTTATTTCAACTGTTTAAAGCTGTATTTTTCTTAAGAGAACAGGAAGTTGAGGCTACAATTCACACAGGTTCCCCAGAGTTGAGCTCTAAAGATTGTAAAAATGTTGTCTGGTCTGTTAGTCTTGATTTCAGCTGCCACATTGAGAGGGTGAGATCAGAATGTGTCATAAACCACATGAAACCACAGGCTCATCCAGACTTACAGTTCAGTTCAGACCAGTGGTGGTGTAATGTTGTGGGGGATATTTTCTTGGCACACTTTGGCACCTTAGTACCTACTAGTTTATGGTAACAGCCGAGTATCGTTTCAACAGTTATTTTTACTGCCCATGTCCATCCCTTTATGACCACAGGATTCCCATCTTCCAGTAGGATGATGGACCATGTCACAAAGCTTAAATCAAGTCAAACATGACAGAGTTCACTGTACCCCAGTGGCTGCCACAGTCCCCAGATCTCAATCTAATAGAGCACCTTTCACATGTGGGCAACGATAGATTCCCATCACGACGTGTAGATGACAAATCTGTAGTAACTGTGTGATGCCATCATGTCAATATGGACCAAAATCTCTGAGGAAGGTTTTCAATGCCTTGTTTAATCTATGGCATGAAGAATTTAGGCTGTTCTGAAGGCAAGAGAGGGTCATACCCGGTACTAGTATGGCGTATACCTAGTCAAGTTAGAGTTGGTTAAATTTGAGTCACTAAATCCCACTTTTTAATCTTAAACCTTATACTGAATTACAAACCGGATTTGGTTGAAGTTGGGAAATTGTGTAAAATGTAAATAAAAACAAAATACAATGATTTGACAAATCCTTTTCAACCCTTATTCAATTGAATACACTACAAAGACAACATATTTAATGCTCAAATGCTCATAAACTTTATTTTATTTTCCAAATAATAATTAACTTAGAATTTCATGGCTGCAACACGTGCAGTAGAAGTTGGGAAAGGGCATGTTTACCACTTCGTTACATCACCTTTCCTTTTAATAACACTCAATAAACGTTTTGGAAGAGAGGAGACTAATTCTCTTAGCTTCCCATGTGGAATTCTTTCCCATTCTTGCTTGATGAACCGCTTCAGTTGTTCAACAGTCCGGGGTCTTCTCTGTCGTATTTTACGCTTCATAATGCGCCACACATTTTCAATGGGAGACAGGTCTGGACTGCAAGCGGGCCAGGGGAGAACCTGGACTCTTTTAATTCGAAGCCACACAGTTGTAACACGTGCAGAATGTGGCTTGGCACTGTCTTGCTGAAATAAGCAGCGGCGTACATGAAAAAGACGTGGCTTGGATGGCAGCATATGTTGCTCCAAAATCTGTATGTACTTTTCAGCATTTATGTTGCCTTCACAGAAATGTAAGTCACCCATGCCATGGGAACTAATGCACCCCCAAACCATCACAGATGCTTTTGAACTTTGCGTTGATAACAGTCCGGATGGTCCGCTTCCTCTTTGGTCCGGAGAACACGACGTCCAGTGTTTCCAAAAACAATTTGAAAAGTGGACTCAGACCACAAAACATTTTTCCATTGTGCATCAGTCCATTTTACATGAGCTCGGGCCCAGATAACCCGGTGGCGTTTCTGGATGTTGTTCATAAACGGCTTTTGCTTTGCATGGTAGAGTTTTAACCTGCACTTACTAATGTAGTGATATACTGTATTACTGACAGTGGTTTTCTGAAGTTTTCCTGATTTGTTGATATTCTTTACACACTCATGTCGGTTTTTAAGGCAGTGCCGTCTGAGGGATCGAAGGTCACGGTCTTCAGTCTTGGTTTCTGGCCGTGGCGCTTACGTGCAGTGATTTCACCAGATTTTCTGAAACTTTTGATGATATTATGGACCGTAGATGTTGAAATCCCTACATTCCTTGCAATTTTGCTTTGAGAAATGTTGTTCTTAAACTGTTCAACTATTTTCTCATGCAGTTGTGGACTAAGTGGTGACCCTCGCCCCATCCTTGCTTGTGAATGACTGAGCATGTTTGGGGAGGCTCCTTTTACACCCAATCATGGTATCCACCTCTTCCCAATTAGCCTGATCACATGGGATGTTCCAAATAGGTGTTTGATGAGCTTTTCTCAGCTTTCTCAGTATTTTTTGCCAACTTTCCCAACTTCTACTGGACGTGTTGCAGCCATGAAATTCTTAGTTAATTATTATTTGGCAAAAAACCATTAAGTTTATCAGTTTGAACATTAAATATGTTGTCTTTGTAGTGTATTCAATTGAATATAGGTTGAGAAGGATTTTCAAATCATTGTATTTTGTTTTTATTTACATTTTACGCAATTTCCCAACTTCAACCGAATCCGGTTTGTAATATCAACAAAGTAAAACATTTTAACCCAAAAACATGAACACAAGCACACTGCTGGTACTGACATACATGTTTATTCAGATGAGCTGAGAGCACTGCACTTATATACAGAAAAATTGCATTCCATTTAAGTCAAGTAAACATGCACTTAGGACTTCACAACCACTGTCAAGATAGAATACAGTCAGAGGAGTATCTGCTTATGAAGTGTCATCTCTTTAGCACAGGTAGTAACATATCAAATAAAACTATGTACTGGACTATTTTTAGTCCCGCTGCAGTTCTGCCTCCCAACAATCAGTTCCCTGGATTGGACGCTTCAGCATGGCAGGAGAAATACTGTGGCAACAGTTGTGAAATGCAATCTGATGTGGAATGTGTTTTAACTATTATTAATATTGAAGGCACACATGGAAAGCAAAATTCAGAATAAATGAAGCCTTTCCAGAAAGATCATACTAGGCTTCCTTTCCAAAGTGGGTTTGAGCCCCGAAGAAATTAGTATGTTTCCTTAAGAGGATAACTTTCTCTGGATTACAAACATCACAAGCAACGTTTTGACATCCAATAATACTTCCACATCCGGCCTCTGCATGTGTCAGGAGCCATGACGTTAACACTGAGTTAACAGTTGCCGTGCCATAAATCCTGACTGTGAAGCTTACAGTGTTTGTTGACACCACAGCAGTAGGCGTTGTTCCAACATAACACAATGCTTAAAGCTGCAATTAAAGAGTTGAACTAAACTGCAGTGTAACAGGCTTTTGCTTCGCCCGCATCATCTGTATTTACTGTAAAAATGAGTGAATTAAATAAGAAAAAGGCAAGATTATAAACACCATTAAATGCCAGTTAGCATAAAGACGCATCTTAAAAATGTCCAGCATACACACACTGTTAACAAATCAATGGAACATGTTCAGCTGATGACTGAGTCTTTAACTGTTGCATACAGTAACATATCATTGAAGTATTGATGCACAAAGAAAGTGAAACTTTTTAAGTTATTTGCGAAAGCGAAGAAAACACATTGACTATATCTAAAAAATATACACATTGAAATAATAATAATAAAAAACATAATATACACATTTAATATAACCGTATTTTTCCAGCTTCCTTTGAGTTTAGTCAATCATTGAAGAAAAAGGAAGAATTTTATATGCATCATAACAAGTTGAAAAAACAACTGAACAATCTGTCAGTAGAGCTTTTGAGTCAGATTATTTCAATGTTTGTTTTAACGCAGCACAAAGGAACTTTTGCTCTTTTTACCTCTGCAGGTCCCTGTTTAGGCGTGTTGGTTAGGTCACTTATACCACACTGTCCGTGATTTACTTTTGTTTCATCTATTGTTCAGTCATTTCTTTCTCTTTCTCTCACTATTTTCTCGAGTCTTTTTGTGCTTTTAATGCCACAATTTCCACTAAGAATGTGAGCTGTTTCATCCTTTTTTCTTTTTTTTTGAACAGCTGTTTCAGTCTAGTTTTGACATAGTTTTGACATGTGACATCGTACCATAAAGCTGTTGCAAGAAACAACTGGGATGGGAGCCTAAAGTGACTTTGGCTGGTTGTTGCTGATAGTCGGGCCTGCAGGAGCAGGATGACAGCTCCTAGGAGTATTAAAATATTCCTTCAGGCGAATAGGAAACTGACATTCTAACATGAAAATAAAGTCCTTTGTGCTGCTTCAAATCTCATGCTGTTATAAAATACAGGACCTTTATCATGTGTATATATTCATATATATATATATATATATATATATATATATATATATATATACATATATATATATATATATTCATATATATATATTAGCAGTGAAATAAGCAAATATATGAAAATATATAGTGCAGCATTTGAGCAACAAGGCACTTAATAAGTTGAAGCAAAAACTCCTGACTGACCAGCAATCTGACTGTTGAGCCATCTGCCAGCTTCAGGAACAAGAAATCAATGGTAAGCACTTTCCATCTGTGACTGTAAGTGTTAAAAGTAAAGTGTTCCACTAAAATAACCAACGTAAATGTAACATAAAACACACCAATTCTGTCTTAAATGACTGTCAGGGTTGAGCATGAGCACGGTCACTTCGCTGCCCCGTCTCATCTCCTATGGGTGTTTACTTCCGTGCGACGGCTTCGGACAACTTCTTCAGCCTCTTCTTCAGCTCCAGGGGGAACTTTTCATAGCACTTCTTACACACCGGCTTCATGTCGAACTCCACAAACTTGTTCCTGTGATGAAAGAACGAGCAGATATGAAGCTAGATCTCAACACTCCTGCAAGATTGTTGTCTGTGTCAAAGCTCCATGTGGTAGCATTTGCTAGCTGCCGGCTACACTCTAGCATACTTAGTCATTCCTCTAATATTCTTAATGATCATCTCCCCAGTGGGATATAACATAATTTTTAAACATGCATGTGCCATGGAGGATAAAGAAGATGGTGCACTTTGGTCATTTCATCACAAATTGTATGAGATGTTTGCATTGTATCAAGTTTTGTAAAACATGAATAAATAACTGGCCTTTCTGTGAAACTACTGGCAACTTTCATGTTATATCTTTCTTATTTTTTGGCTGTAAATGCAACACAAATGTGCAGTATTTTTGTGTTTACATTTACCTTTACGTTTATATATCTAGTCTTTTAAAAAAGACAGCAGAACATCACTTAGCCTGGACTCAGGTTCGCATTAGTGGATTTCTCAGCCTTTTAAATTTGAAGAAATGTTATGACTGGTGGGTAAAGCGCTACATAAAGATTAAAATTCTTCATTTCCTTCTCTAAACCCTTTCTCTCAGCTGCATCTTAAAAACATTCCCTCTCAAAGCGTGCAAACGCTGCCAGGATCGGTATGCGCGTCATACCTGGGGGAACCTCGGCATTTCTTCACCTCAGGCCGGAAAGCTCCCGGAAATGATTACAGCTTTACTCTTTACGCCAGACACACTGGGAGACCCGTGAAACAAAGCTTTCCCTTCATCATGTGACTGATCTGATTTTCCTGTATGCTTAGTGAGCACTAGTCTAAAGCCTGGTTGCCATTTCCGGCTTAGAGGTGGTCTAAACATTTTCAGTGTAATGTCACTCCGACGTGCTTAGCTGGTTTCTGTTCGCCTGCTAAATCTCCGCGTTCATTGTTCACTTGAAACGCAGGGTGAATAAGTTGAATGTTTGAGGATTATCTGAATGAAACAAAAACAGAAAAGGAGATGGACACTGACCAAAGGAAGGAACAGATGAAGGGAGGAGAGAGGAGAAAGAAAGGATCACAGACACATGGGTATCAGTGACTTCTTCTTCTTCTCTTTCGAGTCGCGCTCGCGCTTGGTCAGTCTGCGCTTTACGTCATCTGGAAAGCGGTCATAGCAGTGTTTACACACCGGCTTCAGATCCACCTCCACAAACTTTTCCCTGACGAAGCAGGGAGGATGGAGAGGTGGCCACGGGCGAGAGAGACAGGAAAGAGGAAAGAAAGGGTAGTTGGAGAAAAAGAAAAAGGGCAGAGGAGATAAGAGTTGAGGAGCAAAGGGATAGGACCAAGTGGAAAACAAAAAACAAACAAACACAGAAATACAAAAAGAAGAGAAAGGTGAGATGTCAGGAGTAAGTATGAGAAACAAAGTTAAAAGCAGAAAAAGTCTTAGAGGCATAACAGAGCACAGAGACGAGCCTGCTCCCAGATAAGGAGTATATAATTCATTTCAAATGAGTACCCACATAAAAAAAAGAGTATTTAAAGGGATTGTGACATGAAAAACACATTTTTCTTGATTTTTTGTGTTTTGTTGGGTGTCTTGACATCAATTACACCCAAAAAACAACAAACTTTTAACATTCAGTGTATTGTGTGCTTTCTGGGATTTTCCGCATAACTGTGCAAAAACGGCTCATCTGGTTTGGTGGCGGGCCGTGACGTCAGGGCCCGCTAAATCACCGCCCCCTCCACCCAGCTCCCTGCCTCCGCTCCTCTCCAGCGCACCATATGGCGCTTTTGCATTAGTCTCACTTCTCCCCGGTTCTACCCGCTATGGCCCCGTTTTGCGCTTTCACACTAGGGCTGAGACGGGTAAAGCCGCTCCAAGTCGGTACTTTTTTCTGTAACCATTTCAGCCAGGTTCTTAACGGGCTGAGAAGGGACTATTTCTGAGGTCACCACCCTCCTCGCCACTGATTGGTCGGGGGGCGGGGCCGTCACCACCCTCCGCGCCTCTGATTGGTCGGGGGGCGGGGCCGTCAGACGTTTGAATCAGGAAGCGGGAGTCAGAGCGAGGCGACCCGCGGCTCGCGGCGATTTTATTATAAAGCACAAAACGTCTGTTTGGTGATCCAACTCTGAGGTGCAGATGTTCATAAACCTGGTGGCTGTCGAAAAAAAATTTAAAAAGCGATGTAGACGGGCTGTTTTACTCTCAGCCGCTCCGGCTCCAGCTGATTTCTCATCAGCGCTGACATGAACAAAGGTGTTGCGCAATCGAGCACGTCACAGCAGCTTCACCCAAACCTGCCCGCTTCTCACCTGGCAGTGCGAAAACACACAGTGGAACCGTGTAAAGCCGTGCCGAGCCGAGTCGGGCCAAGTAAGTCCTAGTGCAAAAGCGGCATTAAAGGCTGATTTATGGTTCCGCGTTACCCCGACGCAGAGCCTACGGCGTAAGGTTACGCGGCGACGCGCACCATACGCTGAACCCTACGGCGTAGGCTCTGCGTCGATTTAACGCGGAACCATAAATGAGGCTTAACAAGGAGCTGTTTAGAGCCTCTTTTGTTCTAATCACCGGAGGAAAACTGCTAAGAAGACCCGCGGCCACTGACTGGACTTAAGATAAGGGGACAGTGCTGCTTGCATGCCTTTATTTTTATGATTGTTTGCTGTGGTTCGCCCTCCTGCTTTTCCGTGCATGCTTCGCCTGTCGCTCTCGGCTTAATGCCGCGTTCCATTTACCTCGGAAATCGGAACTGGGAACTGGGAATAGCAGCCATCTTTGAATGGTATTTGGAGCAGAGCTGAGCAGAGCACCTGTGTGAGCAGAGCACCTGTGTGAGCAGAGGTGAGCAGAGCACCTGTGTGAGCAGAGGGCCAGCAACAGCAGCAGCAGCGGCGGCTACCACCACCAGGCCAGCAGTAGCTTCCACCACCAGGCCAGCACCAGCAGTAGCGGCGGCTACCACCACCACCGGCCCAGCAATAGCAGCAGCAGCAGCAGCAGCAGCAGCAGCAGCAGCAGCAGCAGCAGCAGCAGCAGCAGCAGCAGCAGCAGCAGCAGCAGCAGCAGCAGCAGCAGCAGCAGCAGCAGCAGCGGCGGCTACCACCACCGGGCCAGCAGTAGCTTCCACCACCAGGCCAGCAGCAGCAGTAGCGGCGGCGGCTACCACCACCACCGGCCCAGCAGCAGCAGCGGCGGCTACCACCACCGGCCCAGCAGCAGCAGCGGCGGCTACCACCACCGGCCCAGCAGCAGCAGAAGCAGCAGCAGCGGCGGCTACCACCACCGGCCCAGCAGCAGCAGCGGCAGCTACCACCACCGGCCCAGCAGCAGCAGCGGCGGCTACCACCACCGGCCCAGCAGCAGCAGCGGCGGCTACCACCACCGGCCCAGCAGCAGCAGCGGCGGCTACCACCACCGGCCCAGCAGCAGCAGCGGCGGCTACCACCACCGGGCTAGCAGCGGCAGCTACCATCAACTCCAAGCACCAGGCCGAGCCCAGGCTCCTTCAGCCATCCACCACCAGGCCCAAGCACCAGCAGCAGCCAGCTCCACCAGGCTCCAGGCCCTGGCTTCAGGAGCTCCATCCACACGAAATCACAAGGTAAAAAGCTGTTAATCTGTTGTCTAACTCATTGTTAGTGGAGATCAAGAGTTGAGATGGCGATGAAAGTGCTACAGAAGGACATGGAGGAGCTGAAATTGTCAGTGGAAATGATGTCTGCTAATGTGGAGACCATGTTGAAACAACAGGCTATCATAACAGAGCTAATGGGTGAGGTGAAGCAGCTCAAAAGACAAAATACTGAACAAGAGAAGAAAATTATTAGTCTGGAAAACCGCCTGGACAGTCTAGAACAATACTCCAGGATGAATGATGTGATCATCTCAGGCCTGAAGATTAAACCACGGAGCTTTCTCCAGGCTTTGAAAGGCCCTGCCTCAGAGAGCAGCCCGGAGCATGAATGCTCAACTGAGGAGCAGGTAAAATCATTCCTCAGTAGTAAAAACATTGACATTAATATTGACAGTATCGAAGCATGTCACACACTGCCAAACAAGAGGCAGAATGACAGGCCAGCAATACCATCCATAATTATTCGATTTGCAAACAGGAAACACAAAGTAAATCTGCTGAAACAGGGTAGAAAATTAAAGGGCTCTAATGTATACTTAAACGAACATCTTACCAAAAAAAATGCAGACATAGCAAGAAAAGCTAGGGCTCTCAGAAAACAAGGCAAAATTCAGTCAACTTGGACTGTCAGTTGCAAAGTCTTCATTAAACCTTTGGGTGCAGCAGAAAATTCAAATGGGGTATACATCACTAGCATTGATCAACTGGAAAAATTTGACAGAGACCAGTAATCTGTAGTGTTTCCATTCCTAGGGATGAAATGCTATTGTTATATGAATATTAGTCATGTGTGTACTTTTTACATGTACTCATGATGGAGATTGAACAGGATTTAGATCCAGACCTTAATCTTCTTAAGAACATTAGTGAAAACTGTCTATATCACACAGACAGTCAGTTCAATGCAAATATTACATATGAAAATGGTGTATCTATTATTCATTTTAATAGTAGGAGTCTTTATGCACATTTTAATGATATAAAAGAGTATCTGAAGGTTTTTAAAAATGCTTTTAGCATTGTTGCTGTTTCTGAAACCTGGATTAACGATGAGAAGGGTGCTGACTTTGCTTTAAATGGTTACAACTTTCACTACATCAGCAGAGAATCTGTAAAGTATGGTGGTGTTGCTCTGTTTGTAGATGAAGGGTTATCTTACAAAGTTATTGATAAAATGTCATTGGTTGTGGACAATGTGATGGAGTGTATCACGATTGAGATTGACACTGAGAGAAGGAAAAAGGTAATGGTTAGCTGTGTGTACAGAAAACCTGGTTCTAATATTGAGTTATTTATAACAAATATGGAAATGTTATTTGGTACGCTAAAGCAGAGAGTAATTTATGTCTGTGGGGATTTCAACATTGATTTGTTGAATCCCCAAAAACATAAAACGACAGATGATTTCATTGATGTCATGTATGGTATGAGTTTGTTTCCAACTATATCTAAACCTACCAGGATAACAACCCATAGTGCAACCTTAATTGATAACATTTTTACTAATAACGTGGATAATAACAAAAGTGGTATATTGATAAATGACATCAGTGATCACCTGCCGGTCTTTGCAATTTATGAATGTAATTATAAGAAGAAGAGTGTGTTAAATGAAGTCAAATATAAGCGACTCAGATCTTCTGAATCCTTATCTGCATTCAAACACGAACTGTTGAAATACAACTGGAAAGGGGTTTGTGAGGAAACTGAGGTTAATATAGCCTATGATAAATTTCTAGATATATTTATCAAACTTTATAATAAAAATTGCCCCATAAAACAATATA
The DNA here is from genome assembly GCF_033807715.1 of Cololabis saira. NCBI lineage: Eukaryota > Metazoa > Chordata > Actinopteri > Beloniformes > Belonidae > Cololabis > Cololabis saira. The sequence goes on along the minus strand of NC_084592.1, from coordinate 25,916,539 downwards.
GTAACAAGAATAAATATGTAGATAATCCCTGGATGACCAAAGGATTACAAAACGCGTGTAAAAAAAAGAATTCATTATACAGGTTATTCATTAAGCAGAAGTCAGTTGAAGCAGAGTTAAAATATAAAAAATATAAAAATAAATTATTAAATATTATGAGGGCTTGTAGGAAAGACTACTATACAAGACTAATAGATAAGAATAAAAACAACATTAAAGGAATATGGAACATATTAAATAGTGTCATTAGAAATAAGCCAGCTGAGCTCACATACCCCGACCTTTTTGAGTACAGGGATGAGAAGATCACAAACATGAAAGATATTGTTGATGGGTTTAATCACTTTTTTGTAGGTGTTGGTCCAAATCTAGCCAAAGAAATAAAAGGAACAGGGAAGGTTGCTGAGGAGGTGGCTTGGGGGGAGAGAAACTCTAACTCAATCTCTCTGGAAACTGTGGACAAAGGGGAAATTATAGAAATTATAAAAAATAGCGCTAATAAAACATCTACTGATGGAAATGATATTGACATGGCATTGATAAAAAACATCATTGATGGGATCATTGATCCCCTTTCTCATATTTATAATCTTTCATTGAGATCAGGAGTATTTCCAGACCAAATGAAACTGGCTAAAGTTATCCCTGTACACAAAACGGGTGATAAACATCTATTTACCAATTACAGGCCTGTTTCCCTTCTGTCCCAGTTTTCCAAGATACTAGAAAAATTATTTGTGGTTCAATTGGACAGATTCATAGACGGCAATAAGTTGCTAAATGATGGGCAGTATGGGTTTAGATCATCAAGATCAACTTCCATGGCTTTGTTGGAGGTAGTAGAGGAGGTTACAAGTTGTATGGACAATAAGAAATATGCACTGGGTGTGTTTATTGACCTTAAAAAGGCATTCGACACAATTGATCATGGATTGTTGTTAGAAAAGATGGAGAGGTATGGGATTAGAGGGGCAGCACTAGACTGGCTGCATAGTTACATGAATAATAGACAACAGTTTGTACAAATTGGAACTTATAAATCATTGAGCCTAAATATTACCTGTGGTGTCCCCCAGGGGTCAGTACTAGGACCCAAATTGTTCATCTTATATATTAATGATATTTTTAAGGCATCAAATATTTTAAAACTGGTTGTTTTCGCTGATGATACAAATATTTTTTGTTCGGGGGATGATTTAAATCAACTCATAAACATGGTTAACATTGAATTATCCAAATTAAAAGATTGGTTTGACAAAAACAAACTGTCACTAAATCTGAGTAAAACAAAGTTTATCATATTTGGAAATCGCAAAATAGATATAGAAATTAAAGTAGAAATAGATCAGGTAATGATTGAAAGAGTATATGAAGTTAAGTTTCTGGGTGTATTAATTGATCACAGACTTTGCTGGAAATCCCATACTAAACATGTGTGTTCCAAACTAGCAAGGACAATAGGGATACTGGGTAAAGCCAGACATATACTGGATAAGAAGCCGTTGCACACTCTGTACTATGCACTTATTGAACCTTATTTATCATATTGTGTAGAAGTGTGGGGTAATAATTATAAAAGCACTTTAAAAAAGATTTGCACTTTACAAAAACGAGCAGTGAGGTTAATAAACGGAGCGGGATACCTAGATCATACGAATAATTTGTTTTTAAATTCTTATTTGCTCAAGTTTCCAGATTTGGTGAAATTCAAAACGGCACAGACCATGTTTAAAGCCTGGAATAATAGTTTACCTGGAAACATCCAAATGTTATTTAGAAAAAGAGATGGTATTCATGATATACGGAATAAACACACTTTTAAACAGACAATGGCTCATACTACATTGAAAAAGATGTGCATTTCAGTGTATGGTATAACACTCTGGAACAACCTTGATGAAAGTGTGAAGGTCTGCAAGAACATCAGGCTATTCAAACGCTGCTATAAGCAGATTATCATACTGAACTACCAAAACTTGATGTTATAATGACCAGGATTTTTTTATTTAATTTTTTTTCATTGTCTTTTTTTCTTCTGTGCATGATGCTTTTCTTTCTTTTTAGCTACTTTTATTATTGACTCACTTGTCTTTTAATTACTTTTATATTGATATACTTTTATATGTCAAGAAGGGTATATACTGTATATACGTATTATTATTATTATTGTTGTTATTAGTATTATTATTGTTATTGCTATTTTTATTCTTTTATATATTGGATATTCTTATATTGCAAGAAGGGGCCGGACTAGATAAGCATTTGCTTCTTCCTGTCCCTTCTTGAACAAAACTGGTTGTTTTTTATTATTGTTGTTGATGCATGGTGTTTATTTTATTGTTTTGTTCAAGATGAATAAAGATCAAATCAAATCAAATCAAATGGTAACTCGGGGGTGGTGAAGCTTCTCCCACTTTCCCAGTGGGAAATCCCACTTCGAGGGGCGTTTCAGTTGAAAATTCCGACTGGGAACTAGTAAACCCCCACTTCCGAGGACAAATGGAACGCGGCATAACTCTCCGACGCCGCTGTGAGCGTATGGCTGGAGGAGGAGGAGGAGCGGAGGAGGAGCGGAGCAATGATTGACAGGAAAGGGGGGAAAGGAAGCATTTTTCACGGGGCAAAAAAACACTGTAATAAAAAGCCAGGAAAAGAGTACTAGAGTGAAGTTTTTCTTGTTACACTCTTTTAGACACATTTGAGGGATGTTGGCCAAGACTTTTAATAGTGTTAAAAGCATGTTAAAAATGATGTCACAATACCTTTAAGTAACTGTTCATATGTAACTTGCATTATACTACAACTTACTTGAGAGTGAGCTTGGTGTTGCAGGTAGAGCAAGCAAAACAGTTGACACACCACGCCTTGTTGAGAGCAGAAACCACTGAAAATAAACAGGGAAAACATCACAAGTGGCAGTGTTAAAGATTAAAACTGCTTCCATGAGTCCTTACACCATCAGGGCTCCTTCATTTAACCATCATTATCATTATTATTATTATTATTATTATTATTATTATTATAAACAATGAGTTTTCTCACCGTCTCCTTCAATAACACGATTGCAGTGGTAGCAAACATCCCCAAACAGCTGACAGCATTGAAGGGAGAGAAACAGAAAGTTAGCAACGAGGAAAATCTTATCAGACTTCATCGTAGATTATCAAAAACCACAAAGGCAAACAAACAAACGCTCCTTTTCACACAGTGGTCACTCCGTATCGATGCGAGAAAAAACAAAAACACTCTCACTAAGCCACCAATGTTTCACCCCTTGGAAAATTTGTACAGCCCAAACAGAAGCAGCTCAGACCTCTAAACTCAACGTTTCATCCAGAAAGCATCGCCGGCTCGAAGCTGACAATGCTGTCTGGACAGAAGGGGAAACAGCTCCATGAACAGACAAAAAAGAAGTCTATCATGAGTTATCTTGATTTAATTCTTGAACAAAGTCCCTGGCTCATCAAACATCCTGACATTGACATGTGACAAAACATTTGTAAAAATAGTAACATCCGAGTCAAATTTTCTCTTTTATGAAAAGTGGATTCCCGTTCTGTTTCCTACTGATCAGAGAAAAAGGGAATATTATTGTTTTGGTCCAAACTAAATTCAGACTTAGCTTAGTGGAGTTGTATGTGTTTTAGACACTGTTTACATTAAACCCAGGAACCACAAGCAAAACGTGTGTTTTTGAAATACTTTAAGTCATATTTTCATGTAAGGAGGAACAGATTTTAATGGTCCATGGACCACTTCTGGCCCCCGAGCTGTATTTTTCTTATCTGTGGTCTATTTCCAAGATAAAAACCCCCAACCCCAGCCCCCGGTGGGTGTTACCTGGTTGTAGTGTGTTTCGCAGTAGGCCAGGCCCTTTCTCTCGTAGTGACGGTGTCCCAGGAAGGGTTTCTCACACTTAGCACACACAAAATGCTGCAAGCAAACCCAGGCCAAGCACACATGATTAGTACAGCCATCAGTCCAGTCAGTATATCATCACACTCGAGACTGCGCTGAGTTCAGCGGCACAGTCTGGCTCGTTATCAGGTCAGAGCACAACCGCATCAGCTCAGTCCAGACGTCCTGTTACTGCGTCCATACAGAGACGAGAGGCTGACAGAGAAGTGACCTCAAGAGGGTGTGCTAATCTAAAATACCGCCATGGGAGAAATGAGTGAAGGGAAACATACAATGTTTGACAGCTTAAAAAGAATCCAAAGCAGATTTTAACAGAGGGAATTGCTGAATTTCATTTTGGTACCATAGAAACACTAACTATAAGCCGATATATGGGAATCCTAGTTGGTATATGATCCGGTTCATCAACAATAATCTTGGGAGATCTGGATCATAGTTATCAAGATATAATCTTCTAGTTTCATAGACCAACCAGTAAACCTTTCCACTAGTGTAATCCTTGTATGGAGGCCGCCAGGGAGACAGCGAAGCACACAGCATTCAGGCTGGTCCTTAGTCCCCTCACCATATCAAAGTGCCTCTCGCAATAGGCATGGCCATTTCGCTCATAATATGGGTGGCCCTGAAACGGGCGCTCACACACAGTGCACACATGATGCTACACGTGGAGAAGGGAAAACAGGAAAACAGACTTAAAAAGAGAAAAGACAGAAGATTAAAATGATGTGGTTTTTGCATGTATGCATGGGGGAATGAAGGTACTGAACTTAACTGTAGAGATCTGAATTGATGGAAAATAGCACAGATTATAGAGAAAATGATGCACAAAAAGTGTGGCTATAATCAAAAGCTATTTCAGACTTTCGCTTATGTAGAATTTTACACATAAAGCAACCTCATAGCTGTTTGTATGCTGGTAGAAAGAGAGATGACAGTTAGAACAATATTGAAAACCGACAGATCTAGACACAATCGTGAATTAAAATGAATAAATGAGCACACATAGTTTTAGCTTTTGAAACGTAAGTATGACTCAAGTATGGGTTTCAGTGACTCCACACTTTAAAATCGCACCTCAACGTGCCACTGCTTGCCCATGGCATTGACGACGCGGCCCTCGATGGGTCTCCTGCAGGCGCCGCAGATGGGCACACCCATCTTGTCATGGCAGGGAAGGCAGTATAGCTCCCCCTTCAGCTCCCTGGCATCAGCTGTCAGCTCTTTTCTGCAGAGGCCGAGGTAAATGACGCCACGTTAGAGAGGAGGTGTCATACACAGCAAAGTAGATGCAAAGTAGTTTTTTTACAATAAGGCAGAAAAATAATGCAGTATTTAATACAGAAAAAAATATGATTCCAAGACTACCAGACCCAATAACCACTGCTACATAATCTGTCCACAAGGGGGCACTATTAAACTTGTGTTTTTTTTTATTTTATGGACGAAAAATGTCCTTTACTGAGTACTAGTAAACGTTTTTATTAGTTTTTTGAAGAATACAATGATTTTATTTTTATTTATAATAAAAAGAAGAAGAAGAAGAAAAAAAGAATAAGTTGATTTTTTTAACAACAAGAAGAAAAGGCAATCAAGCACAAAAAGATAAAAACTACAATCATGATAATCGTCACTAATCCCATTACAGTTCATCTGTTTGACATTAGCATACAAGTGTGAAGACTGTGACAGAATGATGGTGAGTGTTACTTTGAAAAGGAGTTTAACGATCTGTAGATCTAAAACTGAAGAGTTTTCACCCAGCCTGACACGTTCAACGTCACTGTTACTTACCCGCAGTTGTTGCAGTTGAAGTGATCAGGGTGGTAAGGGTCGTTCTTGAACAGGAGAGGCTGCTCCTCAATAATGGCGTGACACTTCTGACAGATGTACTTTCCGAGACCTCGGGCCTTCTCTCTGTTGTGACAGGGACGACACAAATGCCTGATGGGACAGACGGGGAGAGAAGAAGAAATCCAAGTTGAAATACTTGAGTAAATGTTTCACCTTTTTCATGGAATCAACAAGGTTTCCAGTATATTGTGTCTAAAGGTACTTTATCACCTCTGTCCTGGTCTAATAGACTAATAGAGTCTCATAGTAACCAATAACGTGCAATAAAAAAAAAAAAAAAAAAAAAAAAACATCTAGCACCTTCCTTGATAACCATGTCTGCCTCACTCTGCTGCATCCCTCACTTTGTATTTCTTTGTATAATTTGTATAATCTTTTTGTATTTTTTTGTATAATTGTCTTGTAAAATTGCAAATAGGTTATTTTTATTTTATTTTTATACAGAACTGTCCCTTTTCTTTTCTTTTCTTTTCTTTCTCTACCTCAAACTGCTGCACCTTAAATGTTTATTCTGTTTATTCTGTATCATAGAAATTCAACATTTTTTTATTGTATATTTTACTACCAAAGAGCGAAATTACCGGAGTCAAATTCCTTGTTGGACAATGTTCGAACCTGGCCAATAAAGCTGATTCTGATTCTGATTCTTACTTCCACATCCAGATCTATGGTATTATTAAGGTTTATCATGTGTGATGTAAATAATGCAGTGACAATTTCAGAAATTCAGAGTTTCTGATGACCAGTTTGCTCTAGAGCCGATCGTCTCACAAATAGGGACAGAACAACGATAATCAGCGTATTTTATTAGCAAAGTATCAGCAGCGAAATGAGGGCGATAGGCTTGTGGTGGCACTGACCGTCCGGCATTTTTAACAAATCCAACGTCTGCAAGTACAGCCTGGCAGATGTCACAGCAGAAGCAGTCCGGATGCCAGCTGTTGTTCATCGCCTTGATCACACGGCCGATGATGAACTCACCTGAGAGAAAAACACGAGTTCACAGAGAGGAGAGAAAGCTTTAAAAGAGCAAAAACCCAAGCTTCTGTCCTCATTTGACCCCGAAGAGGTGTGATAAGAAAAATGGATGTACTCACCACACTGATGGCAACAAGGAGCGAACAGCATCTGGAAGTCGTGTTCACAGTACTTCCTGCCTTCAAACTGTCAATACAACAGAATATGTGTATTGAAGAAATCAAATCTTTTGTTTTTTTATTGCAATACTAATTACTGTACAGAGTAAAGAGAACATCTTTTATTGCACATGTGAGAACAGACTGCATATGACAGCTGGCGGGATAACAGACGTGTACTGTACATGTTTGCTGTAGTGGAAGTACAACAACCATCTGGTGAAACCAGACAGACTAAACAGGAAAGTGACCAACTTGCTGTAATAATATAGTATCAACCCTAGCAGGACATTCAAGGTACAATCAGATATAACATTAATCAAGCTATTGTCTTATATTGCAGTTCCTATTTCCACTCCAGCAGTTTCAAGGCAAACCATTAATGACTGTTGCCACTTTGCTGTCTTTGTTGCTGTTCAGACCAGGATTAAGGAAGCTCTCTCATACATAACTATAACTATTCATCCATGAACAGAAGCCACCAAACGCTGCCTGGAGACGATCCTTACTAATAGTAAGACTTGTTAAAAGATGCACAGAGAACTTTTGATTTTATGTTTTACAGAACTTTAAAATGAAACATGTCCTTTTAGAACAACAATTTTATTATCATTATTATAGACTCGAGTTGAGTAGCTTTCATGCTTTAATATCTGATTATCTAACAAAGCAGAGCTGCTCAAAGTCAAGTACATTTATAGACACCACAGTATCAAAACTTGACCGTGAAGCTTTATTTCCACTTTAACTGATTGTATATTGGGACTATCATGTAGAATAGGAATGAAATAAAAAATGCACATATTTGACTTTGATGAACTTGAAAAACCTTAAGGTTACAAGGTCCTTTTGGAGAAATATCTGATCTCCTTTTATTAAATGGAATTGACTTGAATTGAATCGCAACATTTTTTGCAATTTACAGATCTATCCACACACTCCGCAAAATTCATAATAAATGTAACTAGAGTGGCAAGAATAAGTATGACCACTTTGAATTAAAAGGCTTTCTTCATTAAGCTGTGCAAACTACTGGCTCCAATAAACGTAATTAGTTATATTAAGTACGTTTTTATGGTGTATTCAAAAGAAATGTATGCACATTTGTGTGTGCTATCAGATAAGCATATTGTGTTTGCTTATTATTATGACTTACATGAAGATGAGATCTCATTTCAGGGTAAATAGATGCAGAAAACCAGTGAATTCCATACTTATTCTTGCCTTTGTATGTAAATATAAATGAGCAGTAAGACAGGAGCTGTCATGTGTAGTGTCTTTAGAGAAAATAACAAATTTTCCTGAAGGTTGCTTAATCTGGTGAGCTACATGTTATGGTTTTATTGGTTTAATGAAATGCAGCACGTTACCTCGTAGAAGAGTCCCTCTGGGAACTGCTGGAAACACTGCGCACAGACAAAGCACTGCTCGTGGTAAAGTTCCCCGTTACTGTTCACTATCTTCTCTGCTGGAGCGAAGCCGCTCTTGCAGCGCTCACACATGGCATTGGCCAAAGCATTGGCCATGTTGCTGGGAAAAAAGAAGAGATAATAACGATAAGTATGGAAGTTTTCCTTTTTTTTACTCCCAAATATGAATAATAGAGCACTTTTTTAGGCGTTTTCTACCAAAGTGATTCAATTTCTGATCCTTCAAAGCCAGTGCTTGACGGTAGGGTAAACAATTATTATACAATTTGTAATCCAGAAAACATTCAATGAATATTTATTCAATGCTGGCTGGGCATCCCCTTAGTAAATGTGATGATCCCGTCTTCACTCACGTTCCTGGCTCCATAAAATAGAAACCAGCAGCGGGGGGGTAGGCTGCCCCAAAACCCCAATTTTCACAAGCCTATCTGTGTTTGTGCCAACAAATTGACGCCAACAAACCTAACTTCTGGGTTGATGGAATTAAGAAATGAACGTAGTTCGTGGACTAACCACTGGGGGCTGACTTGAGCAGGTGCACCATGTCTAGAGGTTATGGTCCTCATCCCAGCAGCCCAGGTTCAATAGACTTTGAATCCCCCCCCACCTTCCCTAACATTCCTGTTGAGCAACATTGAAATAAAGACTGCAAGAGCCAAAAACTCTTAAAAAAAAAAAAAAAAGGAGCCAACATCCATTCAGCCCCATGTGAAAATGTTCAACTTTGCAGCAGAAATAAACAAGTACAGCCTGTTTCAAAAACACGGTTTTGGTCTACAGTTGCGGTGGCTGGTATAGCTAATCATCACTTCTGCTACTTGGCGCGCAGTATTGTATCGATTTCTGAACATAGCTTATGAACTGTGAATAAAGACTTAACAACTGGTGCTAAATGAGAGACAGTTAAACACATCATCCCTTTTCTGATTTCGCCATGAAACAACAGTTGAAACATCAGGTTTACTTAAATGATGAGCAGAAGGAACCGTAAGCAAGAGTGAATAATTTCATAATCCTTCAAGCATCAGCAGCGTTTCTGGTACGGCCGGCCAACAACAACCGGTCCAGCTGCGGTCGCTGTAGACCAAGTGAGATTAGGTCCTAGCGGAGCGCTGCTCGTCCTCATTTCAGCTCTGGCAGAACTTGTTTTGGATGTTGTTTCGGTAACAACTCTTAAAATGAGGATGTTCAGACAGATTTAATCAGAATTAATGTAAATTAATATTACTAGGAATCAACAATAAGCATAAGCTAAGTCAGCCAAGTGAAAATGACTAACTGTGATTTACATGAGGTGAGTGTGTTGTAGCCAGCCCTTTTCAACTTAAAAAAATATATTGTACCTGATTTCGTTTTTTTCCTAAGCACCAGTTTCATATTTCTTTAATACCCATGAATCCCAAACTAAAGACTTGCTAAATGTATTGTGCAAAACAATAACCAGTGTTATGTCAGAAGACACTTAAACAACATCTTCAACTCTGTTGCCTCACTGCCTGTAGTCCTGATAACAGCTGGAAGAGTCACAGTAAGAGATAGTAGAGTAGGAAAATGTGATGCAAGCCATTTTATTAACAAAGACACACATGCACACACTCACTCACACAAACAGTCTCAGTTCCAAGTTTATTTTGGCTCTGCTTATCAGGGCGTGGGGGATCATTAATGTGGGAAACAAACATTTTGTCTTTCAGAACGCAGACTGAAGTTTGTGTTAATCCAACCAAATGAAGTGGTTTTAGATAATTTAAGACAAAACCCATGTTGGTAAGAACCTAAAGCATATATATATATATATATATATATATATATATATATATATATATATATATATATATATATATAAATATATATATATATATATATATATATATATATATGCATTTTTTATATAAAATATACATATGATATATTTTTAAATATATCACATATATTTATTTTATTAATATATAATGGTATTAACCATTAATATATATGCAGACAAAAAAATAAGACAAAACCCCCACTCAGCTAGTGTACTGTATGACCCTGTGATGAAGAAAAAACTAGAAAAATGGACCTGGTGTAACATGAAAATGATACCACTGTTTCTTTAGTCATTCAGTAATGTTTAACACTTCAGACTCACAGTGTGAAGACAAATAACAGCTGAACAGGGTTGAATAGTTTCTCACACTGTAAAACAGAAGTGACACAACTTTACGCCCTTTAAGTAAAACCATCTGCCTCATATCAAATGTTCAAATTAATTGGAGATCATAGTTTTAAAAGAAACATATAAACTTAGTTCATTTAAAGTAATATGGACAATATGAACTCGATACGATATGGATTCTTCATGTTTTTTCTGATAAACTTTGTCGTATTTGATGATATACATCCGCTCTTGAATTTCAGACTTAAATCATATCTTAATAAAAATGTTGAGATAGATTTAGTGCTTGAAAGGAGATGAAAGAAAAAATAATGATGTTACTTCAAACGACTGACTGTAATCATGGTTTTGGTCCAGTACAAACGCTCAATCCGTGAAAGGCTGAGACTTCAAGGAGCAGAGACGGGCAGAGCTGGACGTTTTCAAGTGACACAATCCCACAACCTGAACAGATCTGTTCTCATTGTCTTTCCTGACTGTTTCACCTGCCTTTGTGAGTATATAATGTCCAGTCTCTCCTCCTTCCCCTGCCCGTCCATTGTCATTACATTCACCAGTTTGTCATCCTCCCTATCAGAGCCGCCTGGGAGATTTGCGAGGCCCTGTGCGAAATGGCTGGGGGGGCCCCCGCGAAATTTGGGGGTTTTTCGGGTCGGATCGGGTGTCTATATGCGCAATTTTAACTCTCCAATTAGCAAAATACTGGATAACTTCCCCTGCCTCATCGTCATCTGGGCTTGCCTCGACGCGGGGCCCCACGGCTGCTTGAGACCCGGTCGGATCGGTGATTTTGGTAACAAATTTATCAAACGAGCCTTTCAGAGAAGCATTAAACTCTTCCATTTTCTTTAGTTTTTTTCTTTTTTCATCCCCTGATGGAAATTTCCTGAATCTGTCTCGTTCTCTCGACATTGTGTGACAGTTTGTTCCAACTCCACCCGTCTGGATCAGAGCACCTTGTGTCTGCGCTTGGTCGGATCAGTTGTATTGAACAACAGACACGCGCAGCTGCGCAGCGACATCAATCAGCAAGCACATCATTGCACATATATTTATTGATATGCACAGACTAGTACACATTTAGGTCTGTAATGGAACGTGACTGTTGATATTTCTAAGGGAAAAAACGAAAAAAAATTTGAAAAAAAAATAAATAAAAAAAACGGCCCATAGCGCGAGGCCCCCTGGGGCGCGAGGCCCCGTGCGGTCGCACGGTTCGCACACCCCTTGCTGCGGCCCTGCTCCCTATTATACTTCCCCACACATTGCTCAGCCTTCTCCTGCTTTACCAGCGTTTTTAATTTAATAAAGGACTTCTGTTGATACCCACATTGCCAGGTGCTACACCTGCATCTGATTGTTTTGTTCTCTAATGATGATAAGCTAAAAAAACATCTAAATTCAGTAACACGTCTGAAGATTTCTCGATTACCCGATCATCATTTAGTGCACAAATCATCAACCCTCCTCCCGTGACAGATTTGTACCGAGGCTGAATCTTAACCTGCAACCGTAATCAAGACCAGGAATTTTTCTTATACTTATGACAACAGTGGTTAGTAGCGTACTTAAACTCTTAACTTGCTGGAAATATGTTGGAAACAGATAGATGACGTAAAAAAAAAAAGGAAAAGAGAATGGAAGGACAAACCTGGATTCCTTCCTTTGTTATAAAGGTCAGAATACCTCGGTGTATCTAGGCAACACAGTTACACAAACACGACAAGGGAGAACTTTTAACGGAGGGATGCCATCTGTTCATTGTAGCTTAGTTTGACCAACTTGGTAAACAAAACGGATTCCAAAAAAACAGCCTGACACACCAGTCATTTCTTCACATATTTTGAGTTACTTCATTGTGTAGCATGTGCCACATCATATGAGTGAACACAGGGCATATCCTTTAAAAATACCACGTTGACGCAAGATGTTTCCAGCCATCACAGGCTTATCAAATGCATATTGTTTTATATACCCTGTCTGGCCTGCTATCAAACACAGTGAGAGCCCTGCCCTGCACCAAGGATTTATGGGAGGAAGTGATACATCCCTCAGGCATTTCCACCCTCCTATCTGCCTCTAGAACCCCTAGTAGACAAGCACACTTAATACATTAAATAAAACAAAATATGTTTTCTTTAACAAACCCAAAGCAAATTTCCAGTTCTCCTTAGCTTTGTTTAAGTTTGGTCCTGCTCTTTCTATTCCTCTGGATAGGGACGTGTACACATGTCGTTTCACAGATGTGAGCCAACCAGGGTTTTCCCAGAGCCTGGTTCTCACTACAGGAAACTGTTGGGAGTGGCACCTGGGAAGAGCATACAGAGCTTTTTTTAAATAATTTTTGATATGTGTGGTACTTAGTGACTAGTGTCTGTAAAAGTTACTATTTGACTAAATGTGACCTACGTACGCACTGCAGGGCTAGACACAGAGGTGGACAGAGTACTCGACCCCAGTACTTGAGTAAGAGTACAAATACTACTGGTCAAAATTTACTCCGTTACAAGTAAAAGTAGCTCAGTCAAAATATTACTCGAGTAAGAGTAGAAAAGTACTTGCTTTTAAAGGTACTTAAGTATCCAAAAGTAAATGCTTTTAAATTTACTTTAAGTAAAAGTAAGAGTAAGAGTAAATTTCTTATTTTCCACATCAGTAAATTACTATATTTTTTCTAAATTAATTTAAGGATCTTTTAACTCTTGTTTCTGAGAATTAACTCTTTGAAACCAGCTGTTAGTTGTTGAAAGCAGAGAGGTAGTTCTGCTTCGGCAGACACAATAAACATTTGAAAATAAATGTCTGTGGTTTGTCTGTGCCCTCGTTTTTTACTCGGTCGAACTCAAACATTGAGTTAAGATACGGCCAAGGATTTAGTGAAAGTCCCTGCTCCGAGTCCGGCTCATTATCAGACTCAGACGACTCAGCGGATTGTCTTTCTTCTCCTGACGCCGGCGTAGCCGTTGTTGTCTTGACTTGTTGCTGCTCTGTGTTGACAAACGCAGGCTACTTTGGCGGTATCGTTTTGAGGAGGCTTGACGTATTTCCGCTTTACGTACATCCCAGTGGAGAGCGTGCACTGTGATAGGTCTCCTCCTTTCACAAAAACAGCTTGTGTCCAATAGGATTTTAGGGAAGAAGAAAAAAGAGCAGGCCTGAAAGTAACGAGTACTTTTCAGCCTTCCTAGAAATTTACTCGAGTAAAAGTAAAAATATTTGTCTTGGAAATGTATTCAAGTAAGAGTAATAAGTACCAAAGAAATCTAATACTCAAGTAAAGTACAAATCCTCTGGATATGTACTTAAGTACAGTACTCAAGTAAATTTACTCAGTTACTGTCCACCTCTGGCTAGACATTACAGAGCATACAGAAGGCATGATGCAAAATTTGATTCTGGAGAAACTACAGCGTTTTAGCTACAACAGACTTTGAAAACCCCTTTATTGATCAGTGGTTTTGAATGATTAATACTAAATGGCTGAGAAGGCTGCATCACAGATTAGAAAAGAAAAACCTATATAAGGCTCGTCTTTTGACTATAAAAGTAGTCTGGTTGTCTGCAAAGGGAAAGGAAGCAGACCATCGGTTGTGTTATGAATACCTTCTGTTCCCTCCATCCTGCCCTCCCTGGTCGCCACTTGTCTGTAGTTCCTCTCTTGTGCATCATTGCAACAGTTTTCTTAGCGTTTTATCAATAGAGTCAGAAGGATTCTATATAGTAGAAATTTCCATCAAAATCATCAGTGAAAATAGTTTCCATGACTGATATGATTTCAACTTTACTGCATCATTACTGTTTTTCTAGAGATGGGACTGACCATGCTGTGTCAGTATTGGGGCCAATATGGACATATTTGGACATTAATACAAGTATTAAGTCTTGTTGTCCGAACTGGTTTGGGGTATTGGATAGTGTGTATCAGCGTTAGACCTGACCTGTCCTGGCCGTAGCCCACCTGTAGAGACCAGGAAAAAGTTCCAACAGATCCATTTGACCCTGATCGGGAAGCAGCAGGTATAGATAATGGATAGACGCGTAAACAACATAGATATCTACATCTTTCGCCGATTTTTGCTCTTTTATTTAAATGTTTAACTAAAAAGCTAAAGATTGTTTCTGCTACCTGTACAGTTCCAGTTTTAAAGTTTTAAATTTAAAGCATGTTTGTGTTTTTTTGGCTTTTTCCACATAGAGCTGACAATATATCAAAACTATTATGCTCTTAATTGTCTGCATAATTTACTGTCAGGGGTCACTTTTAGCTGCAAAGCAGAAAGACATTAACACCATACAACAAAATATTGGTCAACATATATCTCAAGTAACACTGTTATTGAGATTTTCGACTACAATGTTGCATATCACAACTTTTTCTAATGTTACAAAGTCCTACTTTTCATAAGTTATGTGGTTTTCTACAGCCTCTTGTAACTTTACCCATAATAAAAGCAATAAGAACAAAAAACAATAATACTAATAATAAAGAAAGACAGCTGTTTTTTTACAGGGACTAAAACAAAACAAAAGTAGATCTGTGTGTCTCTAATTTTATCATCATCCGGTGATGGCTGAGCTCAGAGCTCAAACCTCTACTCAATTTTCTCTTGAACACGTCCCGTCCAGAACCTGTGGGTGCCCCCATGTCTGTACTTCCCAATGAGCCCAGATTAGTCAAAAATACAGTATATATATTTAGCTTTCCTGTCTCAAGCACACATACTTCAAATGCCAGCAGGCATATTCTACTTTGCATAATAACCCCCCCCCTTGGCACAAAAATAGCCCTTCCTGTGCCCGGGCTGGTGCACCCGAACAGCGATCCCTGCACAAACATAGTCCCCACGGCAGCTTGAGCTGATCAAACTGGCCGGTAAGACCCAGCTTTTAGCACATCAGAATTCTTCACATTCTGTAACGCTGCAGTCAGCTCTGAGTTAACACACTAATACCAGCGAATGAGCGCACCGAATTCCTTAATCCACACTCCCACTCTAACTAAATATTTTCTTCTGCTCTGGCATCAGTTTAATTGTCATGTCAGTAACAAAAAATCAAAGATGCTACAGTTAGATCATGCAGGGTTTATTGTATGCTGTTGAGTCTTTCTCTGGGGACACCTCTCTTTGTTAGATTAAAACTAAAATATCTCAGTTTAGGGAGCAATTATCTCTTATCTCTTAGACTAACGGTAGGCAATTTTATTCCACAACAAAACAGCGCTACTCACAAGCGAGCATAAAAGTCACAAAACTCCTTGTAGACTTTCACATCGCTCTTCCGTCTTTGGGACTTGGAGACAGGGAGCTCAGCATCGCCCCCATCCCCGCTCTGAAGCCTCTGGTGATAACCATTCATCTCCCCGTGATAAAAGTGGTCGACTTCACCATCCTCGGGTATTGAGGGTGGTAGCGCGCGCCCGTTAACCTCCATGCTCTTCTACAGCCGTCCCAATTATATTCAGAAGTCCAAGTGAAACCTTCAAGAGGAAAATGCCACCTAAACTCCCTAAACTCCAGTGAAAATCCTCTGTGATGCTTCAGTGCTGGTGTCCAGTGGCAGGAAGGCGGTGAGAGCTGTAATCCGCATTACAAGGAGGACGAAACACTGATCAGGCTGAGCTGGGAGTTCTCTGCCTCTCTCTCACACACAAACACACCCCTTTTCTCATGGACCCACTCCCTCTTTCTCACATTTCCCATCAGCTCTTTATCGCTCAGAGACTCTCTTTCTCTCTTTCTCTCTCACACACACCTCACACACACACACACACACACACACACTCTTGCAGCCCCCCCCCCCCTCTGCTGTCATGGTCGTTGTCTATTCTTGGGCAGGTTACTGGAATTAAAGAGCTCATCCTGATGCCTGTCCAGCCAGAGGTCACTGTGTCATATAGCACACACACACACACACACACACACACACACACACACACACACATATGCACGCACAACCACACACACACACACACAGGTAATTTTCAAAACCTAACAAACGCAAAGAGTCACTCAGAAACGTTAGTACCAGTATTTTTAATCTTTTATTTTTCTTTCAGCCGAACAACAGAAAGCTTTTTCTGTCAAGGGATTATGAAGCCGAAAAGAACTAAAAATACAAGTGGGCAATACTAAGCACCCTGTTACAACCAAAAACGTAATAATAGCCAATAACGTAATAACTGCCAATAACGTAATAATTTTGGCCATTTCAAATGTAATAAGGCCAATAGTGTAATAATGTGCCAATAATGTAATAAAACTTTTGAGCCAATAACGTAATAACTTTTTGCCGATAATGTAATAAGGCATCACATTATTGGCTGGTTATTACGTTATTGGCCTGGTATTAAAAAATTATTACAAAATTATTACATTATCGGCAAAAAGTTATTACATTATTGACTCAAAAGTTTTATTACATTATTGGCAAATTATTACACTATTGGCTCTATTACATTTGAAATGGCCAAAATTATTACATTATTGGCAGTTATTACGTTATTGGCCGTTATTACGTTTTTGGTTAACACACCCCCATTATTCAATAGCTTGTACATCTACCTCTACATCTACCTAATAATTGGAAGTAGTTATTTCTTGTATGACTTTATTTGTCTCTTACATCGTTGAAGAAGAATTTCGGCCCATTCCTTTTCCACATTAGGTGGGTTTCAAATTTCAGGGTTCCAGGACAGTTTTATGGGGCCCTTGGCCTTTGGTGTGCGTCTCCATTACCAGAAATGGTGCCTCAACACCAATTTTCAGGTGCTTCTATAGCAAGATTACCATTAACAGGGGTCCAGCGTAGTTTTACTTGACTGCTGGGGGATTTTTCCATTACTAGGAACTGACTGTAAAGGGAATTTTTGGGAACCTCTACAGAACCAAAACAAGGCCCTGCCTTTGGCTCCGTACTTAAGCATCGCCCTGAAAAATAGCTGGGTGACAGAGTAGTGTTGACTCAGTGCTGATAAGGTATGGAGGAAACGGAGATGATGCTGTTCAGTTATCTCAATGTTCCCTTTAAGTGGTCCCTTCTCATTTATCACCACTATCACAGTGTTTGGACACACAGGTAAAGCAAAGAGGGAACTTTTTCAGCTCTTACAATGTTGATTTTGTTGTCCCTGTTTGTTTTTTCATTTCTTTCCATCTTTGCTTTTGTTTTTTTTAAATTTATTAGCAGGTGACAATTGGCGAAAGTGGTGCACTTCCACCCTAAATTACCATTCCTGTTGCAATTCCAACACTTGGTTTAACCCTGGATCCCCACTGATGGAAACCTATTTTTCATGGCCAAAGCAAGTCCCTGCATTAGCTCTGGTACTCCGATGCAGCACAGAAACCTACTGAGTGGGGCATGTTTTTGACACAGAACTGACTGAGTATGCTGTCGGCAGAAGATGACGTTGTTCAACCCTAACGATGTCCTCTTTGAGTCTTTTCTTGTCATTCATCACTACCATCACCATGTATGCAAACACAGCAAACAGAAATGCAGAAACCATCTTATATTGCGGCTTCCTTGTAATCTTTTTCTGCAGTTATTTTCATATTTTGTACGTTAAGAGTTGGCAAACAGTAGGGCTGGGCGATTTGGACCAAAAGTCATATCTCGATATTTTCTAGCTGAATGGCGATACTCGATATATATCTCGATATTTTTTCTGTGCCTTAATTGGGGTTTCCCCCAAAGCATTATAGCATAGCATCTCTGTTAGCTTCATTTTTTTCTGAGGCAAAGCCTTAAAAAAAACAGTCAGTTTTAATACAAAGCCTCGTGCCAAATGTCACACAGGTTCCTTTATTAACAGAGGTCTGCACAATATCAAAATGTATAAAACAAATGAAATAAAAATAAACTGCCTGCATATATAGAATAAAAATGCTTCATGAATAAAATAAAACAAATATCCCTTTCCTGCATAACAATTAAATTAAAATACACTGTGCAATTAATACAATGTAGACAGTAACAGGCAGACTTTTCCACTGAGGTTTACAGTTGTGCAAATAACAAAACATTTGTGCAAATCTCAAATAAAACATTCAAGTCAATTTGTCACAAAATAAGCTATATCAAAATCATAAAAAAAAAAAAAGAATTTTTTTTTTTTTTTAAATCGATATAAACAATATTGTCTCGTACCATATCGTGTTTGAAAATATATCGATATATATTAAAATCTCGATATATCGCCCAGCCCTAGCAAACAGCATCACAAAACAAGTGATACAGACCACTAATGTGTTTGGGCTGTGGATCCTACTGGGGCTGCAAGAACCCAACAGGATATTTTCCCTGTTGCAGTTCTAACCTCCTTGCTTTTACTTCAGAACTTTCCAAATGGAAACTCGCCTCTGGCAGCCCTCCCAATC
The DNA here is from genome assembly GCF_033807715.1 of Cololabis saira. Classification (NCBI taxonomy): domain Eukaryota; kingdom Metazoa; phylum Chordata; class Actinopteri; order Beloniformes; family Belonidae; genus Cololabis; species Cololabis saira. The sequence goes on along the minus strand of NC_084592.1, from coordinate 25,897,668 downwards.
CAACCTTACTTTTTAAATATTGCTCTGATTGTGCCGTCATGGATTTTAAGTCTGAGATGTAGTTCTTGGGGGTGCTTTGTGTACGTATGTGTACTGCATGACCTTGGGATAAATTTGCTAGAACATTGACTCCTGGAAATACTGGCATTTCTCTTGATTGCTTTCCACTAAATGCTGAACTCCAAATTGTTTGAAATCGGTATTATAAGCCTTTCCAGATGGACGTGCAGCTACAATGGCTTCTGTACGACCATCACTTCTGTTTTTCCATCTTGACAATGTGTAAACAAACAACTTAATAATCCAGACCAGCAAATTACCCAACATCTCCTTTTATAGAGCTCTGGACTTCTGATCATGATTGTCAAAAGTTGATGGTTAACAGCAGGTACATATATATGTTGTTCTTCATCTTAGGTTTTAATTACATAAAACTAAGACTTACTACCATCAGATGTGTGTGTGTGTGTGTGTGTGTGTGTGTGTGTGTGTGTGTGTGTGTGTGTGTGTGTGTGTGTGTGTGTGTGTGTGTGTGTGTGTGTTTTAATTGGCTTAAAGGAGGGGTTAATTATATTTGCACATGGCTGTTTACAGTCTTTTCCTTGTAAACCATGATGCTATCAGTCTGAACATCAGTGTGTATTCAACAGCTGGATCACTTGTGTTTTCTAAGAGACTCAACAAAGAGGCTCCAGCTCAGTTTGACTTAAAGTGGGAATGTAGCTTTTTAAACCAGAGATGAATACAACAAAACAAATGCAAAAGCACTGTTTGTTTCATCATGTGTTTGACATCACTGGATAAACACACTACGAGAAGAATTTTAAGATACGTCTTCTGTTGTCTGTGTCTGCACAACCAGTTGCCCTCTGGGGTATATACAGTTTAAGTTGAAGTGAATAAATGGATTACATTTCTATGTTGCTGTCCAATGAAAGCACTTTACACTTAGTCGGTGCAGTACTTTTTTCTCTTTCACACACATATACACTAGGGATGGGCGGTATGGACTAAAAAATGTATCACGATAATTTCTGGCATTTATCCCGATAACGATTAAAATGACGATAGAAAAAATACCAATTCACCAAATCTTTCTTTCTTTCTTTCTTTCTTTCTTTCTTTCTTTCTTTCTTTCTTTCTGGCTCATTTCTTTCTTTCAGGCTCATTTCTTTCTTTCTTTCTTTCTGGCTCATTTCTTTCTTTCAGGCTCATTTCTTTCTTTCTTTCTTTCTGGCTCATTTCTTTCTTTCTTTCTTTCTGGCTCATTTCTTTCTTCTTTCCTTCTTTCTTTCTTTCAGGCTCATTTCTTTCTTTCTTTCTTTCTTTCTGGCTCATTTCTTTCTTTCAGGCTCATTTCTTTCTTTCTTTCTTTCTGGCTCATTTCTTTCTTTCTTTCTTTCTGGCTCATTTCTTTCTTCTTTCCTTCTTTCTTTCTTTCAGGCTCATTTCTTTCTTTCTTTCTTTCTTTCTTTCTTTCTTTCTTTCTTTCTTTCTTTCTTTCTTTCTTTCTTTCTTTCTTTCTTTCAGGCTCATTTCTTTCTTCTTTCCTTCTTTTCTTTCTTTCTTGCTCATTTCTTTCTTTCTTTCTGGCTCATTTCTTTCTTTCTTTCTTTCTTTCTTTCTTTCTTTCTTTCTTTCTTTCTTTCTTTCTTTCTTTCTTTCTTTCTTTCTTTCTTTCTTTCTTTCTTTCTTTCTTTCTCATTTCCTCAATTTATCGTTTTTACCGCGAGATGACAAATTCTTCTGTCACCCATTCCTAATATACACACACTAATCATGGGGGGCAATATGGGGTTAAGCATTTTGCCCAAGGACACTTTATCATGTGACCTGCGGAGACCAGAGACTGAACCACCGATAGCTGCACTACTTCCTTGTTCACAGTGTTACCTCAGCGTCAGATGTACGGATGACACACTTGAAAACCCCTCTATTGTTTCACCGTCATCGACAAGCAGAAGCGTTTCTTTCTTTTTCAACTTCAGAATTAGGCATGCACCAACAACACAGGACATTTAAAATAGAGTTCAGCATGTGACAAGTGGCATGTTTGGCTTTGATCCTGGCTGCAAGCTCAATGCACAATGTCACTCCACATTCACCATTTCCAACTCACCTTAAGCCGCTGTTTAGTTTTGGATATGAAAAAACGAGTAATATTATTGATGACATGATATGAGATTAAACCGATATGAATTTAAAACATAATATTGAAGCTATCTGGATAAAAAGTGACTAATTATGCCAATCCTCCAAAATCCTATAATGGTCTAAGATTAGGCAGTCTTTTAAAGAGCTAATCTGTCTCCCTACTGTGAAAATGATAGCTCTTTATGTGGTTACACTCAACTGGCTTCTCAAATTAATGACTACATCCCAAAACATCAAAACAGCACCAGGCCAGAACTGGAAATACACTCCAGTGAGACAAACATGTTTGACGCTCAAATCGGAACAGCTTCATCATGAATCCCGCAGGAATCCAGGGATAATGTGAGAGACAAGAACATGATGTTTTACACCTGCGCGTGTGCGTCCAGCTGAAACATGTCTCAGAGTCCGTATAACAGTCTTCTACATGACTCCATTCTACAAATAGACATCCAGTGGAGCCTCAGCGCCAAACTAGGTGCTGGCAGCTGCTGTTTTATGTCCGTGTGTGTGTATGTGTTTGAAAGGGTTTGTATACACAGGAGGGGCCAACTCTGCCTGCTCGTCTAGGGGCCTGAGCGACATCAAATTTGTTTATTCAAATTTTTTACTGAAATATTTTATCTGATCCCTCCAAATGTCCCACATTTCATTTGACAGTTACATTGGAAAAGGAGTGTGTTACTCCTCACTTTTTTTTACCTTTGAAACGCCAGACATATTTGCTCTCCATCAAGAGAGCGCCTGGATGCTGACATGAACTGACATAATAATCCAAACAAATCCCCAGGAGCCTATTAAGGCCTCCGCAGACTTCTTATAACAGAACATTGTCTGCATAAAAGTCACATGCTTTTGAGAGAAAGGCGGTGGGTTTAGTGACCAGTGTTGAGTGACTGGGGTAAAATGGTCAGAGGGTGGGTGCTCAACAGGAAGCTCTCCTCCTGATTACTGTACAGTCTGTTCCTGCCTAAAATGGGAGTGAATACACTCTGACATGACAAAATTGTTTTGTTGGTGTGAATTAAAGAATGGGTAGAAGTTTACTTTTTAACAGTGTGATTTAAAAATTAGGCCTCACTTGTCATAACTGATCTCCACTTGGTACTATGAAGTAACAGAGTAGCTGTTTCATCCCAGGAAAACTTGGTTAAGATTCAAAATGATTGTTTTAAACATAAACCAAGCCGGATTGTTTTGTTTTCTGCATGGGATTAATTAGGCTAGTATCCATTAGCAGGGGCCCAAGCCTTGAAAACTTGAACTCCTTGGTCCATTTAGCTGTTGTGTCTCGAGTCACGGACCTGGCAGGATCCAGTGACTTAGCAAAATACCACTCCAAACCACTTGGTGGCAGTAGTGCATAACTTTCAATGTTTGCCAACTGCCAATAGTTTAATTGGCCTAGAAAATGTCACTGACTGAGTCATGCAAAAAGGCATTAGGGCTGTTCGATTAATCGATTTTAAATCATAATCGCGATTATGTAATTAGAACGATGTTAAAACGTGAAACTCGTAAAATCGATTTTTCACTTTTTTTTTTTTATTTATTTATTTATTTTTTTTAATTGGAAATATAACTTACTGTATGTTTGCAAGTGCTGATTTGCTGATTTTTTTCAGAGATAAAACTTTATATTTTATTATATTTTTTAAAACTTTTTTTCAACTTATTTTACAGAGATTTGCACTTTATTCATTCATTTTGGGGCAAATGTTCAATAAAAAAACAGCATATTTGAAATAATTTCTTTGCCTTTTGTCAATTCACAAAATAATCATAATCGTAATCGAAAATCGGATTTTGAGAGAAAAAAAATCGAGATTTTATTTTTGGGCAAAATCGAACAGCCCTATATGACATTACAGATTAGAGCAGAATTATCCAGCCGCACCATCTTTCCTCCACCCACCTATACATCACGCTACATTTGATGTATCTCTTAAAGAAATATCTCAAAGCTGTGACATGTTTAAATAGTAGTAAAAAAATAACATTATTGCAGAAGTCTGTCTGAATTGAAGTTTTAAAATACATGTCAACATCTTAGTTGGACGGATACTGAACAAAACCCAACTTTTCAAAGTCAGACAAACACCCAGATAATGTAGTTGAAATTAAATGTAATTCCTCCCTGCATGTAAATACTCAACGGGAAACTAAGGTGTACAGGGTGTACAAAGCGTACTGTAAAGCTGTAAGTCTGTCAAGTTCAGTGATTGCTGTTTTCCAATTTTCTGCCACCAGCTGAACCAAAGATTTATCTGATGCACTGGTGTAAAAGGTCAAGCAAAAACATATAGTGTGAACAGGCGGAAAGCAGGGACTATCGCCACCTCATGTGACATCATGACAGAAGGTGGATTTCTATTACACTTTTTCAAAAAACAAAAATTAAATTCTGAATTTGTGATAAAAGGTACCACTGCAGGGTGTTTCCATTGAACAATGTTGGAAAAGGTGGAAATGCCCATTAAGCATTTCCACTACACTTGTGCGATGAACTGGATTATAGACATCTGAAAAATCACCACCTGAAAGCATAAAAATGGGTTTGCGATAATTGGGAGTTATTTCAAATTTTAGCCATTTCAATAAAATAATTTTTCTGCACCCTTTAGGTTTCGCACAAATAGGAGTAATGGAAAAGCGACAAGTATGATGTTTTCTTTGGACGGTAAATTGATCCCTGGTCACTTGCATGTACGTTGGGACAAAGAAAGGAGTTGAGTTAAACTATAGCTGCATAGCATAGCTTGACTAAACTGCACAAGAAATCATAGAGACTGATTTCAAAAGGTGCACACTCCAAACATCAAAGGGGTGGAGTCACATTGAAGAGTTTTAAACATAGTTGAAAGACACCTTGAAAACTGTATTATATACCTTTGCTATTTTTACTAAAGCATGGCACACGTGTCATAAAGACGTCGAGAAATAGTGTCAGCTGTTGAAAGAAAGTCATAATATGACTCCTTTAACATGGTCCATTCTCAGTTTAAAAGAGGCTCCAACAACTGTCAGCTGTCAGCGAGCTGCCTCTGCTGTCCTCTCTGCAGGATGGGAATATTCAGACTTCCTTATGGGGCCTTTAAAAGTCAGTGGACAGGTCATAGGTCAGGTCAACCATGCTAGAACTTGGAAACGAGGTAGGAAGTACGGCATCCTGTTCCAGAATCCTTGATTTTTCTCACAGGCGAGAATGATTATATAAATAATCCACTGTTCTGTATATTTTCTGCACCGATTCTTTTTCACAAAATCGGAGAATTAAAAATGTAATTCCCATAAAAGGGTATCGGGGGAAAATGACTTGGACCATAAGCACCCTATATCAAGTATCAAATAAAAGCTGACTTATAATGTTATATTGTAGTTCTGCAAAGGTGGAGGGCATAAAGACTGATATTTTACAAAATATTTATTTTCAAAACTTTTGTCAGTGTTGGCTTAAGGAATCTATTTGTAAATTTTACATTTTGTAGACTCAAGCAAAAATCCGTATTTCTCTCAGCTGCTGCAAGGAAACACCTAAATCAGAGACACAAGTCAAACACAACCTTTTACACCCAGTCTCACTGTGTCAACAGTAACCGTGGCAACATCAACACGATGAGGGCTGCTTGCGTCTTTTTTTTTCTTTCCAAAGCATGAAGTATTTGCACATAAAACACACCAAACTGAAACACACACTGAGTCAGTGACTTTGCAAATGTAGTTCTTGACTAATGTTTCTATTGTTTTGTACTTTTGGTCCCGGGGGACATTTTGACCCGCATTATCAACAGTCCAGTCCCACTCCACTGTCCAAGGCAGGAAACACACAGCCCAGAGGATAATAGTAACGTGTTAGTGCTTTCTCTTTCCTGCACTTTGTAACCTTTGCCTTCTCTTGCAGATTAACACCACTGTTATTTATTTATATGAAATCAATGATTAAATTGACCGGTAAACATTGTATTTTCCCACATAACACTGAGGGTAAAGCAAAACCATTATCCTGCATGTGTTTGCATGGCAGAGTCTTGAATTCAGAGGTGAGTGAATTGATTACGGTCTATCAACTAAACGATCTGTTCAGTTGTTTTCTTTCTGTCATGCTGTTTGACATTAAGACATTTACAAGTAGGTCACATTATACGTTCTATGTTAATCTTAAGAAGAAACATAAATCAAGCTCTAATGTAGAAGAAAGCAGTTTCAACTTGTATTGAAGGAGTATTGGATTACTTTCAGGAATCTTCCAGCTCTCTGGTCTTCTGTCTCTGCTACTGGCAGAAACCACCCAGACTTTGGATTTGATCCATGTCGGTCATGTCTCGCATCAGCTGTGTGTCACTTTACGGCACTATGTCACACATTAACAATGATGAAACGTAGCTCACCCAGTGCGACTATAAGAGTCGAGAAAGTGGTGACAGAAGAGAAAAGCAGAGGATGACTGAGCAAACGCTGGAACAAGAGTGAACCTTGGATAGTGTCGTAAAAGTGATTTAACCTCCACGCCTGTAGGATGACCTTCTTAGCTAAACATTTAAAAATGTCTAAAGATGAAGAGGCTGTAATCCTTCAAATCTGAACAGCTTGTTTAATGACGTATTTTTAGACTTAGGGGACCCCAATTATAGTGTGATGTATTGTTTTATACATTTATATTCATATAGTTGATGTTCAGAAATCAAATATTTTCTCTTAAACACAGTAAATATTTACTAATACTTACTAACTTTTATTGTTCCCATCCTTTGCTCAACGTAAAAGAGAGTACAAACTAAACCCTTTTTATTTGACAAAACGCATATCCGAATGATGATGGTTTATTTTAACACAGTGATGATGCTCAGTCAAATCTGATCATTTCCTCAGGTTTTATTGCCGTGCACTAGCGATAATATTTTTCTTTATATAACTACCGACATCACATCATCACGTCTCAGTGAACAAAACTAAGAGTAAACGACTTTGAATGAACAATGAACAAACTGCTTTCCACAGTGTGAGAACAAGGACCTGGTGCTCGTGGCTTAAGTGGGGACTGCCTTGAAGCAAGAGCTCCCCCTTTCTGTCCACATTCCTCACATTGCTGCATTCCTCTGACAACTTCCCGAACCCCCCACCACACACACACACACACACACACACACACACACACACACACACACACACACACACACACACACACACACACACACACACACACACACACACACACACACACACACACACACACACACACACACACACACACACACGAAAGGAGACAAAGTGAGAGTTGTGGTGAAAAAGAAGGGCTTGACAAAAGAAGAAAGAAAACATTAGAGAGTGATGTTATCATATTGTGAAACCAATATTGCAAAAGTCTGGTGATGCTTCTCGCACAGCTCAGTGGAATTCAACCATCTCCTGCAGTATTTACCGATTTATTACCCGAGCATTTCCCAGTATCTATGCTCGTCTTGCAGGTAAGGGCTTATCTTAAGAGATCTCCTGATAGTGGTGTGTTTCTCTGGCAATGCTGGTACTGTTTCTGATTTGTTACGCGAGCTGGTGTGAACCAGCTCGAGGTTATTGATAACAAAGCTGATAAGGAGCTAATGGCAACAAAATCAATTGAAAAGGCCCAGAATCAGTACATTCGAAGGACTTTATAACATATCATTTAGCTTTAAAAACAAAAATAAAAGAAACACACCAGCCGATTGTCAGATAATGAAATGATTTCATATTTCAATGAATTATGCATTGGAGTTTAATTTTGTAGCAACTGAAAACACCGACCCAGACTGAAAATGGAGAACGAAACAAAGTAGAGGCCCATTTAGGTCAAAAATGCAATCTGACAATTATTAAGATTATCGGCAAGTTAGTACAAGAAGCAGTCATCATACAAATGAATCAACATTTCCCCAATGCGATCTCATCAGACCGATGTCCTACATGTAGAAGCTTCACAAAATCCCTCTCACCTGAAACTGTCTCTCGCCAGATTTCCATAGCTCTCTGGTCTCTCCTGTCTTCGTCTATACAAGTCTGAATTTGACAACTCTTTCAGCTTCAACGAGTTCATCGCCACTTCGCCTTTCTCCCTCTCCCTCCCTTCCTTCCTACTTCTTGTCAGCTGAGAGCGTTCAGTCCGGCAGAAGTATTTCCCAGAAGGAAAGCGTGGCTGTTAATGTTTGACTTAATGAAAATGTTAGGTCTTGTGTTGATCTCTCCCTCTCCCTCTCTCTCACTCAAACACACCTCCAGGGCTCGCACCCCGCAGGAAAGACACATACAGAGGTGTGGCCTCACAGTCTTCACACCTATCAACCACTTGTTGCCCCTCCTCCTTCTCTTCCTGCAGCAGGTAGAGGGAAGGAGGAAGAAACAAAGAGGAGGGGAGCGTTATCAGTGGCCTCGCCGTCCCTGCCGTCTCTGTAGCGTGACCGAGGGGAGATATGCAAGGATGGGTGGTCACTGTTCTCTGTGATAAGAGATGAGACTGAGGCACTAATCATTGATGTTTAAAGAAATAATTAAACCTATGTTAAAAAAAAAAAAAACAAACACAAAACAAAACAAAAATAGGAAAGTATTTTCTGTGTTCAAGGACCAATTTCATTTCAGCTCCTCTTTTGTCTACTGATTTTTTTTTAAATCAGCAAAAACAACAAACTATTGAAAAATAAAATGTCACTCCATGAATAATTCAACATGGCATTATGTGGGAACAAGAGCTCCTCTTTGAAAGAACACAAAGCAAAACCACAAGCCAATTTCCAGATCTAGCTAAAAAGCTGCCACTCGGTCACGAAAGACAGAAAACATGGAGCTGTGATGCGGTCCAGGTCGCTCACATGACACCAAACAGAACAAGCTAAAGATTTTTTAATTTTCACATATCACCACCACAAAGCCAGAACTGGCACTAGGTTTGAAATGAACACACAACTTCACTAGTCCTAATTTGGTTTCTAGTGATTGACTGGGCTTGTCTACCTCAAGTAAACCCATCATTACGGAGGGATAAAGGTCAGTGGGAGGAATAATGTCCGGAACCATGTATTCACATAATTTAGAAGGATGACTGCGCGGCCCAAAATAACAGCCGCGCTGTCAGCTGCTTGCCTTGACCTGTTCAGGATTCCACATGAGTTTTACAACCACACACACAGACTCACACATCCAAGCTGAGCTCCAACATCTGTCTCACATCCTGCAGCAGCAGGTCACAGCAGTGCCGATTCACATGTCTGAATGTGTCGTAACAAGGGTTCTCAATCTCTTTCTATTTTCCACTCTGAGTAATCAACGTCCTTTATCTATCGTCTCTCTTTCCAGAAGAAAAAGAGATTCAAAATACATTTTACGTTTATATTGAAGCTGAAATTAGAGCCTGTCATCTGTACAGCACTTGGAACTGAAAAGGGGTGAGATGATCGTGCACTTTAGAAGCTACGTTTTGACATTATAAAACTGCTGAGAGAGGTGTCTTGTTATAGTTGCAGACGCTGTGACTCCTCAGCTCCACCGTCGCGGCTCCACCTGACTGACACTGGGAAGACATTTCCAACATGCTCTTTATCGTGACTGCATTGCCACCGTGTGGGTAACCCTGGTACTGCAGTCATGAAATGCTTAATCTCCTTAGAAAAAAACCCCACAATAAAAAAAGTAAAGCATAAATAAATAGTCTAAAATAGCATGATATACACTTTGTAATTACTGTTTGTCCTACATCTGAAACCACCAACGTACTGCTTTTTTCTGATTGTGGCTCCAGTGAGGTTTATTCACCTTCTATTGCTTTCATCTACTTAAGTATTTGTTTACTGACCATCGGCTGCAACATTTCTATTTTCCAAAAGCTTTAAACGTTACAGTCATACAACTAATCACATGCATACACAGCAGCAAACATTGTAATAGTACACAACAAACAAACATAAATAAAAATGCTGAGTGGCAGCGGGAGATTTTCAGATGGGAACACAAACTAGTCAGTGTGAGGGTTGAAAGTAGCAAAGGTAACATGGTAAAAATGGACGTGATGAAAATGCATGTGAATACAGCTGCTGGAACGGAGCAAACTGAAAAATTGACTTAATGTGATTTGGTCAGGTTGAACATGATTAGGTTAGATTAGCAGTGATATAAAAACAGAGCCATGTTTTAACATCTTCCTGTGTAACAATCATCAATCACCTTCACAACTTAAGGTTATCTGTTTCATTTACAAAAAAAGAGGGCTCAAGGGTGACATTTTTAGTGGATTTGATGAACTTCATTCTGTGTAAAACTGCTGTTTAAAACCACTGTTCCTCATTGGGAAGCAGAAACAGAGGTGAAACAGAGGGAAGACGAGCTGTGTGTTTGTTCTGTGAATTTCCAAGTGAGAACAGCAGCGCACGAATGAGCCACCATGGTATGACCGTAGGGATGGGCGGTATGGACAAAAAAATGTATCACGATAATTTCTGGCATTTAACCCAATAACGATAAAAAAAATACCAATACAAAAAGTGTCATCAACGGGAATATTTCTTTCTTTCTTTCTTTCAGGCTCATTTCTTTCGTTCTTTCTTTCGTTCTTTCTTTCTTTCTTTCTTTCTTTCTTTCTTTCTTCCTTTCTTTCTTTCTTTCTTTCTTTCTGGCTCATTTCTTTCTTCTTTCTTTCTTTCTTTCTTTCTTTCTTTCTTTCAGACTCATTTCTTTCTTTCTTTCTTTCTGGCTCATTTCTTTCTTCTTTCTTTCTTTCTTTCTTTCTTTCTTTCTTTCTTTCTTTCTTTCTTTCCTTCTTTCTTTCTTTCTTTCTTTCTTTCTTTCTTTCTTTCTCATTTCCTCAATTTATCGTTTTTACCGTGAGATGACAAATTCTTACCGTGGGGAATTTTTTTGACGGTTTATCGTGAAACTTCAGAGCTGTCTTTGACTGGCGATCACCTGCTACAGTAACGTTGTGGTTCATTTTAGCTATTACACTCTGCTCACGCAGGACTTCTGCAGTAACTATCGACGGTGGGATGTTTCTGATGTACCACTGTCACATCAATGCCGCATTTTTATCACCTCTGCATTTACCATTTCACTTTCGTCACTTTCACCTCTAAACCACGATGACCAATGCGTTAATGCAACTTATACATGCATGAAGGGATGAAACCTCGCTGCTAGAACTCCTACAACAACAAAAAAATGTAACCATAAAAATAAAAAATAAAAAACACATCTTACCAATGTTGTGTCCAACAGGGATGAGGAAGTTAAGTGTTTCTAAAGTCTATTTTGCTGTTACTGTAACCCCTCCCACTGCCATTATCTCAGCCTGCAGGGCCACATTACTTCCCGTTTGCGGTGACAAGAGGATGTTCTGTCCACTATGTGCCAATGATTCATGTCTTTAAGAGACAGATGCAACAACAAAAACCCATCACAAAAATATCTGTGTGTATTGTAGGACGGTCTGTCAGGCCGGAGGCAGGGTGTGAGGAACAGAGGGAGTGAAGAAGAGGAAAGACAGAGGTGTGAGGTGCTGAGGGGAGCCACCAACGATCACAGCAAACGGACAATAAAGGGATTCTCACAGACCTGTGAATGTTTCTTTAAAGCTTATACTAAGAGGGCGGGAGGTCAAACTCCCAAAGCATCCTGTCTGTTGTTGCCTTGTGCGTGTGTGTGTGTGTGTGTGTGTGTGTGTGTGTGTGTGTGTGTGTGTGTGTGTGTGTGTGTGTGTGTGTGTGTGTGTGTAAATGATCTCACTAAGACATGGGCTTGAGAGATGCACATGTACTGTTAGTCCATGGGCCAGACCAGATATCAGTCCCACTCAAAGTGACCAAACTTACTTATGATTTTTGAAAAGATCTATGTCTATAGATAATATTTTGGTAAGATAACCTTCCGGAGTGGCAGCTGTATCATAGTTATCAGCTCATGAAGTCACCCACCCCCTTCAGGTTAATTGATGATTCTAAATTGGGTATATTATACATTCCCTGAATCCTTATGGTCCTGTGAGTATTCCAGTTATTGTATTTTGTGTCTCTGTTGTTCCTAGATGACACAGGGCTAAAAAATAGTATATCATTTAGGCGAAAATTGTGTAAAAATGTGTGTTGTTTATAGTTTAAAGGGCTGCAGTGAACTCTATGTTGGTCAGAAAGATTCACATCTTAGCTTGAATGAATGCTTAAAAGGACCCCTTTAAAATGATACCAAAGACAATATTGTGACACATTGACATATTTCCTGTACATGAGTCTAAACCAGGATATGCACCAGCGTCTAAAATGTAATTTTCTGAAGGGGGTGGTAACTTAATGAGCTGATAACTATGATAACGCTGCCACTCAGGAAGGGTTATCTTACCAAGATATAATCTATAGACATGGATCTTTTCTAAAATCATAAGTAAGTTTGGTCACCTTGAGTGGTGCTGACCACTGAAATTTTGGGCTCTGGCCCATGGACTATGTATCTCTATGTTTGATCCAAATCTTCCCACCATTAAATGGACACATTGTTCTGGTGTTGTCATTGTTCAAAAACACACACACACACACACACACACACACACACACACACACACACACACACACACACACACACACACACACACACACACACACACACACACACACACACACACACACACACACACACACACACACACACACACACACAAACCTCTGTAATAACTGGCGGCCCATTGCACATCCTGTTGTTGCGTACTTCCTTCTGTTTTAGTTTGGCAATTTATCACATTAGAGAAGATTCAAATACCTTACATTCAACAGGTTTAGTGACTCTTCTGAGGAAAATCTCTTTTAAATCAAAAACCCTCTCCAGAATGTAAACACACGTTTGTTTGTGTGGTTATGAGGATTCGACAGGAGATGCCAACCATGACGAAACCAAAATACCAAACAAAAAGAAACTGATACTTGCAGACGTCTGACCAATCAGACAACATTTAAAGGGATTGTGACATGAAAAACAAATTTTTCTTGATTTTTTGTGTTTTGTTGGGTGTCTTGACATCAATTACACCCAAAAAAAATGAAAAACGAACTTTTAACATTCAGTGTATTGTGTGCTTTCTGGGAGTTTCCGCATGATTATGCAAAAACGGCGCATCTGGTTGGGGATTTAGCGGACCTATAAGTATAGGTCCGCTAAATCACCGCCCCCTCCACCCAGCTCCCTGCCCATCACCTAACCTCTCTCCGCCCCCTCCTCCCCTCCCCCTGTCTCCTCTCCTCTACCTTCCTTGTTTATTTTGATAGCGTCTGTTGAGGCTAACGTTGAAAACGTTATCATATGGTATACTGTAAACAGTTTGCATATGATCGGCAAGACAAAATCACATACCATTGATCCACTGTCTGCTGTGTGCGTCGTGGACAAACTTGTTGTGGACTATCTTGAAGTAAAAGATCTACTTCGGGATCTGATTCGGGGTCGAATAAATGCGCATTAGCCGCCATTGTATATATAAAAAAAAGTTTTGGAATAAATAAAAACTATTGCTGTGTCCTTCGGTGTTGCTATGGTAGCGTGAGATGCTGTGAGGAAAAAAACTGTACGTTTTCGTTCATCTGAGGGGAGCGGGGCAATGATTGACAGGAAAGGGGGAAAAGGATGCGTTTTTCACTGCGCAAAAAACACAGTCATAAAAAAGCCAGGCATGGAGTACTGGAGTGAAGTTTTTCTTGTTACACCTTTTTAGACACATTTGAGGGATATTGGCCAAGACTTTTAATAGTGTTAAAAGCATGTTAAAAATTATGTCACAATACCTTTAAGAAGCTGAAGTGACTAGAAAGCAGGATGAGTGTGACACTTACGTAGACAAAAAGTGATCAGAGTTGAGCCTCTTTGTGGTTGTTTTGTGTGGGTTGATATATAACTCATATCACATTCAAAAATATCCACAACAGTGGTTTTACATTAAAAAGAAAAGCGTATGAAGCGCCAACTCCACACTCGGGGGAGCTTGATGAAAGATTTCTGCAAGAATTCCACCTTGGACATTTCCAATCTCTGATGCCACTGCTGTAGGACATGTGCTGGTGCTTGTGAAAAAATGGCTTCATAAAAGCTGAGACTTTATCTAAGTGCCTTATTTTTTCTCCAATTTGAATATGAGTGGCAGGTCAGTAAATGTAAATAAAAGAGCATGCTTCTCTTTCGGAAAAATATGGGATGCAAATGAAGAGAAAGAGTCCCGAAAGAGCTTATGCACGGCGATAGGGACAATGAGAATGGACTGTGATGGAGTTTGTGCGGTGCTGCAACTGCTGAGGCGTACACTGGTGGTGAAGAAAGCGTTGACTCAGCGCTTTCTGAGTCATCAGAAAAAGCTCAAAAGTAAACGATCGATTCACATCCCTCCCCCATCCCTGTGTATCAGATGATTGAAAGCACACGTTTGCAAATAAAAAAGAACTCAAATGAGTTTTTCCACTTTCTGCAGAAACACTGAAATGGAGTTCAGTGGAGAATGACGATGATGCCGATGATGAATGTGACTGACTTGGATGGTGACTGTATCGGAGAAACAATTTACAATAGAGACAGCTGGGAGAGGCTTCGGCCTCTCTGCAACTGTGAACGGGATGAAGCAGGTGTAGAAAAAAGATGGGTGGATTAACAGCAGAGTAGGAAAGAACGCATCAGAGGTATCACTGGATTTTGATGAAGGTGCTACAATCAGGGCCAAATGCTTCATGAAATAAGATTTGGTTTTGGACAGTGTTTGGGCCATGACTAAGCCAGGAGAGTGCTTTTATAAACAACACAAAAAATAATTCTGAACCTCTGAGAAGAAGAAGAAGAAATCATAATGAATCTGAATACACCTGATAAGCATTTGACAATAATGTTTCACCTTTCTAAAGCTTTACACCCTGTTTCCACATAGGTTTGCTTGGTCTCTAATTCCATATGATATGCAAACCACGCCCCCTGGTGTTCAATTTAAAGAAAAGAAATGCACTTCTTCTCAGATGAGCAGAAACATTTTACTGCAGCAATTTTGTCCCCGTCCAGATTTATACTGTGATTGGAACAAAAGTAATAATGACATACAGAAGCAGGTTATCCATCCATCCATCCATCCATCCATCCATCCATCCATCCATCCATCCATCCATCCATCCATCCATCCATCCATCCATCCATCCATCCATCCATCCATCCATCCATCCATCCATCCATCCATCCATCCATCCATCCATCCATCCATCATTTGTGATAGTAAAGCTTTTACCACTTCTAGAGTGTTTCCATTTCCTTACACAACACTTAAATGCCGCTGTTGTCATCACATTCTTCATTGGACAACCAGACTGGCAGATTATTGCATTGTTTTTCTAAATAAATACCGCCATCAAAGAAATGTAAATTACATCCAACAAGGACACACATACAACCCCAGACCATCACAGAGCTGATGCTGTTAACAAACTGGATGGTGCTTTTTATCTTTTGCCCTGATGGTCTGGAGACACATGGCACCAATTTGTTCGTGGAAATAACCTATGTGCAATACTCCCATCCTTTCAAGGGCAATATTATCCTTCCATTCATTTAAGTGCAATATCCCCCCACCCATCCATGTACATATTTTATCCTCCCATTCACTCTTGTTTATAGTATGTGTACATATATATACATTTATGCTTCCTTGTTTACATAGTCTTTGCATGTGTGCACTTTGACGGAGCTGCTGCCCAATTCCACTGTACATGTACAATGATAATAAAGGCTTTCTATTCTATTCTATTCTAACCTGGAACACTGATATTTATCTTACCACAAAACACATTTCCATTGTCTGACTGTTCATCCTAGATGTCGCTAAGCCAAGGGACTCTCAGTACATTTACATGCACAAAGAGAAAGTGTGAATATTGGATTAGTCCAGCTACAGGGTTTATACAGCAATCCTTATGTTAAATTTAATACCAATTTAATACCTTTTTCACTACCTTCAGATTTTTTTAAAAAACTGTCACAACATTAAGTGTTAATCACGGACCTTTTAACATTAATACAGATTTTGAACTATAGAAAACTATACAGAACAGATTTATAGACTCATTGATGTTGACCAGATGTTTCACATTTATTTCACTTTGTGAATGACAATAAAATAGACAGCTTAAAATGTAAAAGGTAAAAAATAATACCAATTTAAAAAAAAATAATACCTCTGACAGTGAATTTAACACTTTTAATGGACTTAAATTTGGCAATTTTCATTTATCACTTTTTAATACTTTTTAAAACCCCGCGGAAACCCTGAGCTAATATCAAAGTTTCAAAAGCCATGTATACACCTCAGTCGGGCTGTAGTTGAACCACACAGGAATTCTTGAAATCGAGCCAGATAATGCTGCTCTAAATCAAGCTATTCCGACATGTATACGCAATCCACGGTTGACTGGCCTGGGACTCCCCCTGCCGGAAATGAAGGGACCACGGAAGCAGGAATAACAACAGACACAGCACGACAACAATACAGTAGCAGGAGAAGAGGAAGACTTTGCGTGCATCTTACGTGCAACACGATCAGGCTCAGCTTTCACTTTTATATGGATCAATATTGTATGGACCTGCCCTATCATTTGCTAGCACTAGCTGGATTTTGATTTACCGATGTCTATATTGACCCCTAAAAATTTTTTAACTTTTCTCAACTTCGATGCAACATTTCTAACACAACACAAGGGGCCTACAATTCAGTTCAGCAACGCTTGACATCACCCCATTTAGAATCAATAGAGGGAATGCTGCTTACGCTCCTGAAGTGTCTAGCAATGAAATACAAGTAGCTCACACAGCAGCGCTGCGCCAACATTTGACAGTGGATTTCATCTTACCTTCATTAAACATAAACGGCCAATCAAATTTCTTCTTGCTTGCTGCAGAAGTAAGCCGTATAATTATAAAATCATCTCACCCCCTATATGACTTCATTACCTAACACCAGCTACATAGCTGCAATTTTATTGGCTGAAGCTCCCGCCAAACTGTGAAAAGTTGATAGTTCCCTTTTGGCCGGAGCAACGCTGTCACCGTGACGTCACCGTGACGTCACCGTGACGTCACCGTGACGTCACCGTGACGTCACCGACACACAATACAGTTCAGCAATAGGGGTGGGCAAAAATATCGATATGGCAATATATCGCGATACTTTTCCAGCTGATTCAATATCAATATTCAAAATTTGAATATCGATTTTTTTTATTTTTTTTATCCCCGATTTTTTTCCCATTATATTACCCAGTGCTCCTACCTAAGTGACAGTCCTGGGCATTGCCACTCTCTACCAACCCTGGGAGGGCCCTGCACTGAGCTCAGGTTTTATTTCACGTTTTATTTCATTTTATAATTTATTTTTGATATAACACAATTGCCTGTCCTTAAAAAATGAAAAATAATGGACAGAGGTTTATTTATTTATGGATTTATATCTATACTGACTGATCACTGTGCCTGTCCTTGGTTTTAGTACCATCTTTCTTGTGTTTATTATCATTTGCCAAATAATTAAAGCAACCTCATACTAAATTTAATGTTAATTTCATATGATGTAAATAATATTAAAAACATATACAAATATGTTGTAACTTCAGCTTGTATAGTTATAATAAAACATTGTTTTGACTCAGTTTGTCCCATGAATTGTCACTATAATCTGATGAACGTGCAACTCAGATTTTAAGATCCATCACTATCATCTGATGTACATATATACAACTTGGATTTTAAGATGTGTAATGCATTTTTAAAATTTTCGGTGAACTATGTAGAATATAATAATCGGGATATCGCATAATCGGGATATCGCAATGTGTATCGTATCGTGGCTCAAGTATCGTGATGCGTATCGTATCGTGAGGTCCTTCCCAATACCCACCCCTATTCAGCAACGCTTGATGTCACCTGTTTCAAAGTCAATGAACAGTAATGTTACGCTATATTTTCAAAAAATAACACCTGCATGTAAGCAAGGGGTTATATGCATCGCATGCATCAGAAGATTTTAACTCGTGTGGTGGATTTCAGAGTGAACATTTACACTGTTCTAGTATTCAATGTTGGCTAGCACAACGTGAATCGCTTACAGGCTTTTGAATAATTAACTTTTTTTTTCTGTTGATTGAATTATGCAGTGAAATGTAAAGTCTAAATTGGTAGAGTTGTCAAGCAAACCCACTGCTAAAGAACGGTACTTCCTCGTGTTCAACACCAGGGGGCATGTTCCATATTTCATATGAACTGACAAGTGGAAAGGAGGGATAAAGTTTGTCCACAATCCATGGCAGCTAAATGTAACAGCACAAATGATTGAGAGGTGGGACAGGGGAGTTGCACAAGACAGCAGGACCCTTAAAACACCTGCTGAAATGCCAGTAAAACTTGCAGCATTATAATCCTGCAAAAAAACTATGGAAAGCAAAGTTTTGCAAATCAGCGAGCTCAAGGATTGTCGGAGAAAGGGAAGTCCAATCAAACAACTTGTATCCTCCTACGGTTCGTTCCTACGTGCTGCTACTGCGCTTCTTCACACCATGAACAAGCAGTCATTGCACAGACATTTAAATCCTAGAGCTCACAACTTCACAACTTCCAAACAAGGACAAGTCTACACTGGAGGCAGACATTTGTCTAAGCTCCGGTTGTATCAACACTGTGGGATCAGATAAAAATGTAATGCCCCATGAATGCAGCAACCCTGAGTCTTACAAAACCCTTGTGCTCATAAACCTTGTGCTGTCTGTCCAGTGCGCTTCATGAAAGCCAGATCCATCCCAGCCCATGAATAACTCCTCAGGGCAGACATTAGCATTCACACTGGTGGAAAAAATTACTCCTCTGAGTCGCAGTCTCTGGGGAACTGACAGTCAGGAAGTGGTTTGGAAACCAGTGACTACTGTCCAGTGACTTACTGAGGACATTCCTGGGCAGGGAGGGGATGGATCTGGAGAAAAGAGGAACATCCTCACTCTTTTATCAAAAAAAAAGTCTTCTCACTATTAGACAGAGACAGTCCAGTTTAACATGTGTGCACTGGTAAATGCAATACAACACCTTTCTCTTTGGAGATAAACATTAATAATAACTAGTGCTTTTGGAAAGAACTGAATTTGTATAATAACAACTGCAATAATCACAAATACCCCATGTCCATAAAAATAAACAGTTCACTCACATGTCTTTTATGCATTTCACACATCTTAGAAGGATTTGAACTGTTAAAAACTGTAACTCCTTTGTCTTGTTCAGCAAAAAAAACACTAATATTAATGTTTAAACTGCAAAATTATAAACTGTGAGTGCAACAATGCAACACAGGTCCATATAGCTGCCAGAGTTCTTAACTTGTTATTTCCATATGACATTTGATATGTATCACACGCATCTTATCAAAGTTATGTCATGTCATCTATGAGGTCACGGCTGGTGACATCATCATTGAGGTCAAGCATAACAAAGGAAAAGGTCAACCCTCAACCGCGTTTACAAAAATGTATGCAATAACTAGCAACAATAATAAAGAGACATGCATCTTAGTTCAGCTGACCACTAGTGTGTTACCAGTGGTGGACAGTAACGGAGTAAATTTACTTGAGTACTGTACTTAAGTACATATCCAGAGGATTTGTACTTTACTTGAGTATTAGATTTCTTTGGTACTTATTACTCTTACTTGAATACATTTCCAAGACAAATATTTTTACTTTTACTCGAGTAAATTTCTAGGAAGGCTGAAAAGTACTCGTTACTTTCAGGTCTGCTCTTTTTTCTTCTTCCCTAAAATCCTATTGGACACAAGCTGTTTTTGTCAAAGGAGGAGACCTATCACAGTGCACGCTCTCCACTGGGATGTACGTAAAGCGGAAATACGTCAAGCCTCCTCAAAACGATACCGCCAAAGTAGCCTGCGTTTGTCAAGACAGAGCCGCAACAAGTCAAGACAGAGCCGCAACAATGGCTACGCCTGCGTCAGGAGAAGAAAGACAATCCGCTGAGTCGTCTGAGTCTGATAATGAGCCGGACTCGGAGCAGGGACTTTCACAAAATCCTTGGCCGTATCTTAACTCAATGTTTGAGTTCGACCGACTAAAAAACGAGGGCACAGACAAACCACAGACAAAATTAAAAAATTAAATTAAATTAAAATTAAATTAAAATAAGAAAAAATAGTAATTTACTGATGTGGAAAATAAGAAATTTACTCTTACTCTTACTTTTACTTAAAGTAAATTTAAAAGCATTTACTTTTGGAGACTTAAGTACCTTTAAAAGCAAGTACTTTTCATCTCTTACTCGAGTAATATTTTGACTGAGCTACTTTTACTTGTAACGGAGTAAATTTTGACCAGTAGTATTTGTACTCTTACTCCAGTACTGGGGTCGAGTACTCTGTCCACCTCTGTGTGTTACAGCCCCAAACAGTTACACATTTAAAGAGGAAATCAATCATTTCAAACTTTGAAATCTCGACTTAAAGAAGCTTATTATCACTTACTTACGCCACCCTGCATATATTTATTCCCAGTGTAAATTGTTTCACGCTTGCACATCTGAGAAAAATCCCAACTATTTCAGTTCTTTTTTCTTTTCAATGCTCTGACAGCAGCTGCGACGCTTCCCCCGGTCAGCCGGCAGGGGGCGCTAGCACCAAGTTCAGACAGCAGCAGAGGAGAAATTAAAAATACCTACACTTTAACTTTCCATAATAAAGGCAACTTCCCCTCGTAATTACTATGTCTTAGCAGAAAACAGTTCAGATACCGTAACATTTTAAAGAGGGTTTGTCATGACTTCATTTAAGTTTTCCAAATCATCAAGAGACAAGAGTTTATAGCGGGTTGGTTTTTTTTCTTCTCAAGCCTGAATTATGGTCTGCGTTAAATCGACGCCGTAGGGTACGGCGTAGGGTACGCGGCGACGCGCACCGTACGGTACGGTCTGCGTTGGTGTAACGCGGAACCATAAATCAGCCTTCAGACGAAAAAGTGTTCATTTCTCAACTTTTCAGGGAAATGTCTCTTGGAGAGAACCAGTACAACACGTATCCCTTACCCATTCGTCATTTCAGAAATGCCGAGCATCATTCCTCGTCCCGTCAGAGCAGGCTAGTGTGTTCAGAGCTCCGCTGCAGATGTCCAGATGTGGCAGACTGAAGGGTTTCCTCTCCGCGGAATGGCGCAGATTGGCGGCCTCGCCTCTGTCTGTCCTCCGCTCCGCAGAGACGTCCAGCTTCCGCTGCAGACCTTCACATTAAAACTCCTCAGACCGGGGGGAAACATCAGTACTTCTACCACGATGCTTGACGTGAACCCAAAGTTCAAATCAGACTGGATAAGAAGAACTGGATAAGTATTTTCCTTAATTTAGAATGAATCTCTAAACATTAGACTGCTGTCACATTACACAACCTGTGGGGAAACGGTGTAATTCACATATTGGAAAGGGTTTTTTTTTTAATTGCATAATTTGTTATTAGGTTATTAGAGCACTCATAGTTTCATAGTTTATTATTATATTAAGTTATGAAATCTCATGGGATGTTAAACTATAGTATTATTATATTGTTATATATATATTGTTATATATATATATATATTTTTTTATTTATTTTTTTTTTTTTTTTTTATTTTTTTGCCTTTTTCTCTTACCTTTTATACATGTTTTTATATTTGATGTAGTGTATGTTGTTGTTTTTATACCCTGTGGGACATTTGAGCCTGTAATAAAGTTTATATATATATATATAATAGTATGGTGATATAATTTGGTTATATGTTATAATATTTTATAAAAATGATGTTATATTAGGATATTACTATATTATTATTCTATATTATATTGTGCTACACCACTCTATATGATAATTATTTATTTGTTTAACTTATTTACTCTCGAATTAATATTGTCAATTTATGTATCTACTTTCATCACCTTATCTACACACACACAAACACACAAACACACACACACACACACACACACACACACACACACACACACACACACACACACACACACACACACACACACACACACACACACACACAAACTGATGTCGTCTTTTATCGTTGTTAAAGACGACATCTTTAACAACGTATGTTAATAAATAAATAAATAAATAAATAAATAAATAAATAAATAAATAAAATATTAGGGCCCGAGCACTGACAGTGCGAAGGCCCTATTGTATTTGTGGGAATTGCCGTTTTTATTTTCGTTCTCTTTTTTTTTTTCCGACGAAATGAGGGTCTTTTTGCCCCCCTAAATGTGCCCCAAAAGGCACCAAATTTTGCATGCAAGCCAGGCCTGGAGAAAAATTTGATATTTAATGGTTTGCATTAATGGGCGTGGCAAAATGGCTCAACAGCGCCCCCTAGAAAACTTTGTGCCTCAAGCCCCACAATACGGTTTGACATACATGCACGAAAATCGGTACACACCTGTATCATGTCGCAACTTAAAGACAAGTCTCTTGGCACCATGGCCGAAACCGAACAGGAAGTCGGCCATTTTGAATTAATCGTGTCATTTTGGCGCAATTTATGCCATTTCTTCAACCGTTTCTTCGCCCGAACCGTAACGTGCACCCAGGTGTGTTATACATCAAAATGTGCGTCTCCATCCTGCGACGATGGGCATTACTTTTCTCAGTCAAAAGTGTTACCGCGGCAACGATAGACGCCAAAAAGCGCGCCCCCCCTTCATCTGATTGGTCGATATTTGATAGTTCCTATTTTCTGCCATAACTTTTGAATGGTTTGACATAAAGAGTCATGGCTGGTGTCATCGGACTTAGTTTTGAGTCCTTGACCTTTATTGGTGAAAATTGCACACACGAGGGCCCGTTCATCGCTGCTTGCAGCTTTAATTTGTTTTTGTTTTTTTATTATTACATTTATTGAAATTTGATTTCTTAGGAAAAAGGGACAGATTAAAAAAGCTTAGTCTTCTTTCTGTTCCCTTTCATTCAAGGAAAGATATTTGTTGTAATTATATTAAACTGTTTTGTTTTTCTTTTAATGAATGAAATAAAGAATAAAATAAAAAAAAAATAATAATAATTCCACAATTTAGTTGATACATAATCAGTAAAGTTCAGTGCCAGCGTGTGGTTTAATAGATTCAGATTCAGATTCAGACGACTTTATTAATCCCTTTGGGAGGTTCCCTCGGGGAAATTGACATCTCCATCTCACACACACAGCACATCATTTACAAATCAAACACCCCAAAAGCCAAACACCCATATAAAGATAAAAAGATAAGAACATTAAAAATAAAGCTAAAAATAAAAGTAAAAGGTAAAAACAAAAATAAAAATAACAATAAAAAAAAGTGCAGTGCCATAAAAAATAATTATAATGGATAGAAAAAGTTTTGTGTAATATTGCACAAAGTTATTGCACTGTCTTGGTTATTGCACAGTTATTGCACACTGAGTGATAGCTGTTAGATACATATTTTGTTTGATGACAGCAGAGTTTTTATGTCAAGTATTAAGGATTTTGACTAAATAAAATCAACTACAGTATACAATCGAAAATTAAACTGAAATATATTTCCATAAACAGATCATTTATTGCTCACTTCCATCCGTGTACGTCTTTTTTCTTCTTGCTTGAGTGCAGTGCATGATGATATAAATTTCTTGACTTGTGACCATGGACTGTAGAAAACAATGGACGACGCATTAGGTCACAAGACCCTTTGGTTTCTGAATAGCAACTTTGAAGCCTGTTTTTCTTCGTACCAGCTCCTTCAGCCAAACACTGCTGAAATATATGCAGAGGTCCAGACAGACATTTAACACATTGACTTGACAGCCAAATCAAAAATAACTGTAAATAACTGCATTTAGCCAATGCTGGGTTAATACAAATGGCTAAGCACAGTAGTATGATGATTGCTGATGAGGAAGTGATCATGGCCAGCCATTGGTTGAGCCAACTGTCAATCAATCAGATTAAAAATAAATGTATTGCTTTATATAAACTCTCCTGGCGTGGTACAAAAATACTCACCTCTAAGAATATACATTGGTGTGCAATTGAAAAATTGATACCAAAATGTTTTTTTGAATCAGGCTGTAATGTTTATTTCTGCTCTAAAGTTGGACATTTTACCATAAATCAGTGGATATTAACTGTTTTTTGGAGCCAGCCTCTAGCGGGGAGTTGAGGAACTGCAATGAATTTTAGTTCCACATGAGCCCCAATCTGAAAGTTGAATGGTTGGCACTTACTTGTGACCATCGATTGCACAATACTTTTAATGATGCATGTATTGAGTGCGCTATAGTGATTAACAGTTTTCACTACATGTTTGTTCACCACTACAGAATGGTGACAATGGAACATAGTACACGACTGTTTTCCACAGTTGACAACACAATAAAACATATTTTCTCTACAGTATGGGTGCTTACGCTCTGTTAGGTTTTTATTTGCAGGTCAGAAGGTCAAACATTGCTTACTGCTAATTCGCTAAAAAAATGACGGCTAGCTATTGACTATGTCCACCGTCAGTTCATAAAGTCACTTTTGCAAAAAAACCTTTTCAGATCACAGCATACATGATGGTGAACATTTCAGCATACTTTCAATTCTTCACAGTGTTATGTGCTTCATGAAGTGGCTACATATGAAGACATTTGGTTTTATTTCTCATAAAATTCTGAATCTAGCAGTAGCTTGGAAGCCTTCTAATGGCTACAGTACAGTGATCCTTTGCATCTGGATATCTGTATCACACATTTGATCCATATTAATACAACGTTTTTTAAATACTTGGATTGTCTACACTGGCTGCTACTGAATAATACAAAAATAAAAGAGGAAAAAAACTTTTATTTTGAAATCTAAAAAAGGATTCACTTTTCTGTTTGTTCCCCATTCAGTCTGCGAGATCCTCCTGAATTAAATTTTGAGTTTTCACTGTCAGGAAACAGAAAATCCCACCCAAAAAAGTAATTTTAGGTGATACTTTTTTATTATCTTTTTATTTTTATATATTTTATACATATATTTACACGTCTTTTGTTGGACTAATTCTTGCCGCGGTGATGTATTCTGTTTTAATGAAACTGCTACTCAGCTCGTGATAAATCAAAACTCTAGACTTTTTCTTTGTAAAACACAGAAAAACTCTTCAGAAGTTCATCATGGCGACTGGGTTTCTTGGTGAAACTGGACCTTCACTTTTGATGCGTAATTTTCTCTGCAATGTCCAAGTTTTATTGCAGACACCGATGAAACAGACAATTTTGCATTTATCGTCTCCTCTGCAAGATGCAGCAAAATAAAATACGGGTAACATTTTACAACATCAAAGATTACAGAGGAGAATGTGTCAAATACAATAGTATTAGACCTAATAGAGCTCAAACTGATATTGCCGCTTCTCCTCAGGCAGGAATAACGTTGACATTCATTTTCTGCAGCACACAGCTGCTATTATGTTATGTTTCCTCCTCTGCTTACGTCATTATACCCGAACCACATTTATTTCCTTAAAAGGAAAGCCCCCTTTCATCCGCAAAGGATGAGGACTCTCAGAGCAAGGGACAAAAAAAAGAAAAAGAAAAAAAAGTGCACATCCCAGACAAACTGCACCGAAATCCCTCATAAGATTTATTCGTTCACCCTTCCTTCGCTTTGTTGTGTTCAATAACTGGAAGAGGAAGACCTGTAAAGTCAAACTGCTTATTCACATTAGTTACACGTAGAATAGTAATTTGCTTGAGGACAAAATTCTGGTTAAATTCCACGATCATTGGCTGCAAATTAAAATGTGTTATGAGTTCTAAATAAACACTGGTTACTCCCGATATTGTTCACTGGATTTTTGTTTACAGTTGGGTATAACTCACAATGTTTTACATGAAGACAAACATGGCAGGTTTTTGAATGATTTGATAATCACATTAATGCAGATAGTTACCACTATGGATATAAAAGGTGAGATAAAAATACATTCACTTGTGATGGATGAATCCCACAAAGCTACCACTGGGTTAAAGAAAAGAAAAATAATCTTTCTTGTTTTTTTCTGAAGAGAAAAAATGCATTTAATTGGTGCTTTTATTCTCCTTTTTCCAGCTCAACGGCAAAGTACAAATCCATAGGAAGACGATGTCTGAAAACTTCCTCCATGAGGACAGGAAGTCTTGCTCAAAGGCACCTCAGCACGGCAGATGAGCTTGCTGTCATGGGCACCATTCTTCATCCGTGAGAATAACTCATTGTAATATTAACAGTAACAACAAATGACACAAAACAAACATTGTTACAGAGTACAATGGATCAAAATGCAATGAAATGTGAGAAAATATGAGGCAACAGTGAAAAACTGCCAGTCAGAAGAAAAAAAACAACAAAAATGACAACATTCTGTTGGTTTTGATAGCCAGCTAAACCTTCAATATTAGATACTTTAGAAAACTAGAACACATTTCTGATAAAAATGACAAACAAATAAACCCCACTGTTGATTTAGTGTTTAAATCATAACATACTTATTAACTACTAATGTAAGCCACTTTTAGTGAAGAATAAAGCCAGTTGTTTTCCAAAGTGAGCTGCATTAAAAGATTTTTAAGGTAATTTTAACCGTCCAGGCAACAGCTGGTTAAAAAAAAGAAAAAAGGGTTGCTTTTTATTTATCTTTAAATCGAACTAATTATATGTGAATGCTGAAAGGAAAGGCTGCCTTTAAAAGGCAGAGAAACAAACTCAACAGTCAAAATATTTCAAAATGCCCTTGAACAATTTACAGAAATGCGATTTGCAACAAAAGAACTTATACACCAAAAGTCTATGACATATACTGAATTCCACAGTACACCATCCCAATAACATTCAAGTAATATTACACCAGTCTACATTTGTCTCCTTCATTAATCCCTATTCGTACATGTTGTCCTAGCGTAGTTTCTAAAATGTAAGGAATAGTATGCAAGTTGTGTGATATGTTAATGATGGTGCTATATAATGCCTTGTGCCCTTCCAGTAAGTGTACCAATGTTAATTTATTAAACATACCCCAATGGTAATAAGACTGAGTAAGACAGAGATTTGTCAGTTGACTGTAATTAGACTAATGTATTGCACTTTAAGTTCAAATATTTTGGTTTTCTTCATCGCTACCATATATCTATTTTCTCTAATACATTCCTTGGTCTCCTCTACTGCATCTAAGTGATATTATAAATGCCCCAGTTTGTGACTATTGCAACTGTACTGTCACTATTTTCTGGAGCAATTCACAGAAAGAAGGCTCAGTAATGTCACCGCTGTGTGCTCCCAGTTTTTCAGGATGTCTATCTGATCCCAGACCAACTGTGGAGGTAGGAGGTCCAACCTGAGCCCTGAGACCCGGTCCGTTCTTCCTCGCCTGCAGGAAGAAGCACCAAGAACACCTGGTTAGAAATAAACTAGAGGAAAAACAGTCAAGAACTAGAGTGTAGGATGTTTGACTCATTTTTCACTTCTCTGAATTTGCATTTCTGTTTTGTTACTGTGCATGCTGGGCAGGTTTAGCAGCACTTAGGTCACTTGGACAGGTGTCCACAGTTGATTTGACGTAATAGCAAGCCCTACTCCACAGCCTGTGCTTCTCTGCTGTATACCTTGTGCAATGGCAGACAGTTTGCTCTTCTCCTCTGGACTGAGCTGCAGCATGGTGTGAATGACGGGCAGTAGCGCCTGCCTCTCACTGCCAGACCGCAGGAAAATGAACTGCAGTAGGACGTTCTTCAAATACTCTAGATTGGCCACACTTTTCTCCCGCTCCTGGTTTCGTTCTAGTCGTCGTACTTCACTCTTCAACAGCTGGGACAGAAAAATGACAAGTTTCACAAAGACCAAAGTTTTAATGTTTTTTTCCCCCCACATTTAGTTTTTCTAATAAATAAACTGAAATGAAATACACAAATACAAGTTTGTATAAGAAAATATAATTAGTATAGAATATTGTTTTGTTTTTTTAAGCAACTTTACCAGCAATGCCAAGGGTAAACTGAGAAAAAAAGAATTCATTAAATGCAATAAAAAGCAGAAAACAGTGACTGTATCCTAGTGGAGATTAAAAAAAAAAGAAGTAAAAAAAAGCAGTGTGCAGATTGTGCAAGTGTGCACGTACTGTTCATTGTGACCCAGTTCACAGTGGTTCATGTGACCTACCTGAACTGAGGTTCAAATAGTTATGATTTTTTTAATTCAATCTTTATTGACATTTACTTATCCATTATATGCAACTTTTTCACTTTTAAACTAATTTATTTATTTTTATACATTACATTACCGTTTACTGAGGCGTACTCAGAAATTAAATACTTACCTGCTGTACTCTACTGCCCTTACTTTTAACAACTTTTTATTATTTTACCTCTTTTCTTATCATTTCATTTATTTGGTATTTAAGCGTACTCTTAAATGAAATACTTTCTGAAAACCGTGAATGAGATGTGTACCTGCTGTACTCTACTGCCCTTAGTTTTCAGCAACTTGTGCTTTTTATTATTTTACCTTTTCTCATAATTTTATTTCATTTTATTTGTTATTTACTGTCTAATTATATGTTGTTGCTTTTAATGTTGATGTAAAGCACTTTGAATTACCTTGTGTTGAATTGGGCTATATACAGGACTGTCTCAGAAAATGTGAATATTGTGATAAAGTTCTTTATTTTCTGTAATGCAATTTAAAAAAACAAAAATGTCATACATTCTGGATTCATTACAAATCAACTGAAATATTGCAAGCCTTTTATTATTTTAATATTGCTGATTATGGGTTACAGCTTAAGAAAACTCAAATATCCTATCTCAAAATATTAGAATATTTCCTCAGACCAAGTTAAAAAAAAAAAAAAATTATAACAGCAAAACAAAATCAAACATTTTTGTTATATTCTTTTTTTTTTTAACTTGGCCCGAGGAAATATTCTAATATTTTGAGATAGGATATTTGAGTTTTCTTAAGCTGAAAGCCATAATCAGCAATATTAAAATAATATGCAATATTGCAATGCAATATTTCAGTTGATTTGTAATGAATCCAGAATGTATGACATGTTTGTGTTTTTAATTGCATTACAGAAAATAACTTTATCACAATATTCAAATTTTCTGAGACAGTCCTGTAAATAAACTTGCCTTGCCTTACAAAAAGGGAACTTGTGTACGTCCATAAACCCTATGCTCCTTTATCTCGCGAGATCTCTTAACGCGTCCTTCCTAACGTCTTACGTCACACACAACAACTATGGCGGCGCCCTGGAGGACGGCGGGGACTCCAGTGGTACATAGGAGTTAGACATTTGAAGCAGAACAACATTAAACACCCTGAGATGCCCAGTTTCTTTTGGGAGAAAGTAGCATAAATCTAGGAGCTATGGGCCTAGAGTGCGTGCTGCGCGGGGCGCTGCAGTATTCCTGCAGGCAGGCTCAGGCAGGAGTGTATCAGACAGCGAGGAGACGTGCAGATGTGGCTCATGTGTCCCCGGGCAGCTGGGTCGCTGCTTCTGCACCCTACAGGGGGAAACTAACCCCCCCAGGCCGCGGCTTCTCCACTCAACCACCCAGAGATGTGGCTTTGTTCGAGCACGACAGAACCCGGTTCTTCCGGCTGCTCTCGCTGTTCTGCGGAGGGCAGCTGGTGTTCTGGACGTCCCTGGCTCACTTCGCCTTCACCGGCCTCAGGGACACCTCAGCCAGACCCGCGGGGGACGGGGCAGCCGCTCCCCGGCCCGCCACCACCACCACCATGGGGCTGGCCGGGATAGGGAGCTTCGAGGTGAACCTGGGCTCGGCCGCCTGGAGGTACGGCTTCACGGTGGGCTGCCTGGCCGTGGGGGCGGGCATCGTGGGCCTGGCCGCGCTGTTCTGCCGGCGCTCCGTCAGCCAGGTGGTGCTGCACCGGGGCGGCAGGACCGTCACGGTCCGCACGCAGTCCCCGCTGGGACCGGGCCGGGGCCGGGCCATCACCGTCCCGCTGGCCCAGGTGGCGTGCCACGCTCACAGGCAGGAGTCCCCGTCATTCATCCCGCTCAGAGTCAAAGGACACAAGTTCTACTTTCTTCTGGACAAGGAAGGAACCGTGAACAACACCAGGCTGTTTGATACCACTGTTGGTGCATACAGACCCGTTTAAGAGGGAAGATGACTTACAAAGTAATACTTGAGTGTGTTTTGGATCATTTCTGTTCAAAGGAAATAAAATATTTGAAATCTAATTTGGACTTGTGTAAATTATGGCATCTAATACCTATTTTAAACAGGCCTTGAATGTCTTAAAAACAAGCTTTTGATTGTTTTTGCTAAATAAATGAGAAATTCAGCCTCTGAGCCATGTGACGTCTTTATCTTCCCATTCTCTAACCTCCTTCTCTACAGGAGTCAGGACTGTCTCAGAAAATTAGAATATTGTGATTAAGCTCTTTATTTTCTGTAATGCAATTTAAAAAAACAAATGTCATACATTCTGGATTCATTACAAAATCAACTGAAATATTGCAAGCCTTTTATTATTTTAATATTGCTTTAAGATTAGAATTCCCATAATATTCAAATTTTTTGAGATAGGATAATTGAGTTTTCTTAAACTGTAAGCCATGATCAGCAATATTAAAATAATAAAAGGCTTGCAATATTTCAGTTGATTTGTAATGAATCCAGAATGGATGGCATTTTTTTTTTAAATTGCATTACAGAAAATCACAATATTCTAATTTTCTGAGACAGTCCTGTATGCGGGATTCTGAGTGGGTGGGGCTATGATAATGAGGCACTGTGCTGATTGGCTGCCTGAATGACGCGATACACCGCCAAGGAAAAATGGCAGAAGCTCCGGCCGGTGGAGTTAGTTGTGGGTGTGGTTTCACGCATCGGAGCCCGACCTATGTACAGTAAATCACTCCATTGTTACGTAACGACGGGAGTAGAATCTGAACGGCTCGTAGAAGCCACATCACACTGGATGGCTCATCCGGGCGGCTGTACAGACACTGCAGAATTTGGTTGCTTTCCTCCTTCTCTGAGTTGGCAGGCTGAGGGTTTATATACGTTAAAGGTCCCCTTTAAATCAAAAATAGCTATAAAAGCACATAGTTTTTAAATGCAATGAAAAGTAACATTTTTCTTTATTATTTATATTATTTTTTTTAACCCTTACACATACCGTGATCTGCTCCATGAGGACAGCATTGGTGGCCTCAGTTTCATGCAGGAGACTGTTCATATGCTCCATGCTGCGGGTGGCTGTGCTCAGCTTTTCACTTAACTCTTCTTTAGTTGGCTCCACCGTCCACACAAACGGCTCTACAAAAGATAAAAAATAAAAAACGCAAGCTAAAACGTCCGCTTTTGTATGATCACTGTATTTCATTATTAACGTATTACTGATGATTATCAAAAGTAAGCCTCTGTCAAATGATGGTAAGCCTATAAAAATAAACCTGTTTTCTAGTACACCATCTATTCTTTGGGCAAAATATTTTATCAATTGGTAAACATTTAAATGTATGCTGCTTTTATAAGCCAAACTGATCTGAATCCATCTCTGCTTTCCAACGAACCTTGTTTGGGATCTGGAGATGTGAGTAGCTGCTCCAGTGAGGGCAGGGGAGTGTGAGCTGGGGAAGATCTCTCCGTTTCCGTGGTCTCCATGCCCTCCCCTTCCTCCCGAGCCATAGACTGGAGTTCACTGAAGGCAAACAGTCCCAACCCCGCTTGGTTCTGATCACCGTTTCTGCGCTGAGGATCCGATGTCAGGGGCTTACGGCTGGACTGGACCGAGACGGAACCTGAAGTCAGCAGAGGAGGTTGCACACAAAAACAAGCTTAAAAACGGAAAATTTAACAATTCAAAACAGAATGTTCTTAATTAAATTATGGTTGCCTGAAAACACGAAAGTGATTTTGCTAAATTTGATTCAAAAATATTCTATTAATCCCTAAAGGGAAATTAATTAATTACTAATGCTGAACAAAGGGGAACAAAAGTTATGGCAGTCCTGCTGCTATCAAACTGTGCCTATTTCCAAGTTTGAAAGCAGCAAGGTTTAATGACTTAAAGGTAATTTTAAATTCTTTTATGCTTTTTTTCCCTTTGCTGTGCCTTTTAACCTGTTCATAGCATGCCCGAACCTAAAACAAATTTGCAGTAGTTGTGAGACAGTATCCTACTCCATTATGACATGAGGGGGCACCAAACAACTTCAGATCTTATTCAGTTCTGTTGGCATAAACAGTCACAAATGTGAAGAGAAGAATGAGAAGGACACACAAGACATTTGATTACAAACAGGGCAGAAACTCAGGATTGTTATTCATGTTTTTAGAACTGAGCCAGGAAACCTGACTTGAGCAATCAACTCATCTCCAGTCTGAAAGCCTCACGACCTCAGTGAGAGGAGCAACTCTTGCTATATCATGGGAGGTGGTATCAATGATGGGGCTCTCGACCAGAAGAGGGCCTCATTGATACTCAAAATACTTATTTAGCCAATTTAAAAGTTCCCAACATCTGCTTTTCTCCCCCTACTCCCGACACACAATAAACACAGCAAGCCGATAGACAATGTGCACACGTATTCGTATTCAACCTACCGTAATCTTGTCAAGCATCGCTGTTGAAGAAACCACTGAAAAAAATAATAACTCAACTTACAAGAAAAAATACTTAATAGTATATAAAAAAGTCAGGCAAGTCCTGGAAAAGTAGTCTTAAAAAAGGCCAGACAGCAGTTATAAAACTGCTACCTTCACCAGTTTCTGGGTTATTAAGGACTGAAGCTGGAATTGATATTTGCAGTTTATGAACTTTAAAAAAAAAAAAAGCAATAATTCAGGCAGAACATCAAACTCCTTATTCAGTCATGTGAAATGGAAAGTGCAAGTACCACCTCGCATCGATGAACTGAAGCATTGTTGTAAAGGAGAGTGGGCTGAAAATTGAGACTGATGGCATCATACACAGAAGTTATTTCTGCTAAAGGCGAGTGAACAAACTACTGAATCTTGGGGTGTACTTGGTTTTTCCACACTCCTTCTGCACTTTAATTCTTATTCAGTAAATAATGACACTGTGTAATATGTTGCTGCTCATCTGTTGTATTTATTTTATTTAAAAAAATGATAACGACTTTTAAGATTTTTTTATTATCTCCCGAGAAATAAAACTGCAGTATTTAAAGGAACCCCCCCCACATGGCTGTAAATTAATTTCACTGTTTATTGTATCTAATTTATTGAAAAAGTAAAACTGTCCAGAGCCTAGTGGTTTTATGACCCACCTGCCAAATACTGCAGGAAAAATCACACTGATGCTGAATCCACCTGCGTTTTAGCTTGCGTTAAATCTAAATACGGGGATAAACTGGTTCAGATATTAGTTTTATAAAAGCCTGCTCTGGCAGCAGACGTCGAGCTGATCCTGGCACTCGTGTGTGAGAGACACTAATGACGAGTGTCTCCAGATGCCACAGTGAGCCGTTTGCCACACTGTGAGGCGGGAACGGAGCTGAGGAGTCTTGCCAACACCTGGTCATGTTGAAGTGACAGAGGAGACACTAACACACACACACGCACGCGCTCACGCACGCACACGCCTTTCCTAGTCATTACTGAGTGTATTTGCTGTTAGACTCCAGAGGGCAGCTGTGTGGGAGGTGATGAATGAGCTCTCAGTGCTGCTCCACTAATAAACACACTGATGCCCCCTCTCTGCTCCCTCTCTGCCTCCCATCATACCTCTCATGGAAGGGAAAGGCAAACAAGACAGAAAGATTCAATGCTATAAAAACACTTGATGCTTTGAAGGCTCTCTTTATATTTCTCCTCTTGAGAACTTCTGTCTGAGCAGAGGTCACTTTTAGAACCACTCTAGGGGCTTAGAAAGATAAGAAATGCAGCTTTTATCTAACCTGTCCGTAGTTCAGCTTCTTTTTATTGATGGCTTGTTTACATGACTCAAGATTATGATCCCACTTTGTATTCTTACTGTTCTGGCTCTGCAGGTTGAAAAGCTGCTCCTCCACACGCGTCAGCTGTCCCTGCAGGGTCTCCACAGTGGCCCGGTGGTCGTCCTGCAGCTTCCTCAGCTGCTCCCTGTAGGTCTGCCGCTGGGTCTCGATCTGGGAGGACAGGTCAGTGTGAGCCTGGGACAGCTCGGACCGCAGGGCCACGTTTTCTGACTGCAGTGACAAAAGCCTGGAGGTGCAAACAAAAGAAGAGGGGTTAGGCACTGCTCAGTTCTGAGTATTTGGCAGGTGCAATAAGGTGGTCCCAACATTTTATAATGAAAATTATATGAAATTATAATGAAAGTAATGTGAGTCATACGGTATGCTGATAACATGGTAGTACAAGGAATTCTAGATAAGATAGGATTAAAAAAAAAACAACAGCTCACCTCTCTCGCAGCTCAGCCTCCTTGCTGACAGTTTCCTGGAGGATTTTGTTGTGTCTCTCCAGAAGCGTGTCATGCTCAGCCTGAAGCTGCTGCAGCTCTGCCGTGCTGCTCTGGAGGCTCTGCTGGCTCTCCGACAGTCTGCTCCTGATCTGCTCCACCTGAGAGGACAACTGCTCCCTGAAAGCAACACACAAATTCACTTTACTCTTACAGTGTTTTTTTTTATTATTTTTTTAACCATTGCAGATACTACATATAATTATTTAACGTATCATGCTTCTGTAATTTAATATCTTCAAAGTGAAACTACTGTTATTTTTTTTTTAAGCAAAAATAAACTGAAAGGGGAGTTAATATTCAAACATCCTCCAACTTTAAACAGTTTCTGTCTTTCCATTTGTGGAGTGAATTAAATTAACAAATATAGAATTAAATATAGATTAAATATAAAAATAAAAGATGTCCAAGCATGAACCGCTTTAAAAGTGGAATAATAATATGATTTACACTAAATACAAGGATGAAGAACGCTGTTCACTCCATATAGAGGGTACATATTTATGCATAAAGATGAATATACTTATACGTATGTACGTCTGAGTGTGTGTATTTATATATGTAAATATAAAATTTTATCTGTGTATTTACTGAATACATTGTTAATAAAGAAACTATGTATCATGGTAAAAATCCTGCAGGAAGTGAAAGATGATTATTAATGAATGAATAAGATTTGCGTCTCCCTTTTCGAACAGGTTGTCATTGTTATTATCTTTATTATTATTATTACTACTACTACTACTACTATTAGTACTATTACAACATTCATTCATCCATCCATCCATCCATCCATTCATTATTTTTAGTGACATTTCCTATATTTATCTGTATCTTAGTGAGGTAACCAGGTATTTTGTTAAATCACAAATATCTTTATGTTATCTTGTTAAACTCAAAGATGGTTAAAAGCTATTTATAAGTTACTTTGATTTCTAACAGTGGTATCAACTTTTAAATGTTTATCATCTTATCCGAGTAATGCCATTATTTAAATCCTAACTCCAATTAGGATATACAAACTTGTACACATTTGGAGATTTTTCATAGCTCATTCCAACAATAAAATTAATTATGCATCCTTAAAGGTGTTTGAGAATGACATCAAATGATAAAACACTAAAAAGTAGCTCTATTTATGTACAGACTTCAACACTACAAAAGGATGTGGATATTTTTATAAATACTCCGATGTATTAACACCTTCAGGTTTAAGGCAGTTTAGGGCACTTACTGTTTAATTTAATATCTAATGAGCTGGAAAACAGTGTCAACGCTACACCACAAATACGTCTCTGTTAACTGCATATTTCTGTCTTTAAACAGACTGCCTCCAAAGCTGTGTGTTTCAGACTCCAAAGCCTTTAGTCGCCTGCGTTTTGCTCTCACCTCTCCAGTTTGGCCGAGTCTCCTTCACTCTGAGTGCTGGTTTTATTCTTCTGCTGTTTGAGCACGTTGTGGACTCGCACCTTATAGCTCTCAAATTCGCTCATTGTTGCCAGCAGCTCGGTCTGGAATCAACACACACATTAAGAACAATATGAATGAACTCACAGATTAAAAGAGAAAGGATTTTGGCAGAATAGCTGACATAAAACCCTGTCACTTCTGCATGTCCAGTAACTTTTTGCAGGACGAGAGTTAATTCTCACTTAATGGAAACCACCTTTTCTTTTATTCCTGTTCACTTTCTATTCTCTGTCACACATCTCTGCCTTTAATGTGTTTTCCCAGCTCTTGATAATTTGAAGTATAAGCTCCAAAGGCAGCTGGTTTGAACCGTGGAACAGTGCGTGGTTACAAGATATAGAAAAGTAATGGAAGAATAAATGAGATAAATGGTGCAGGGTGAACAGTTGAAAGGAGAACAGAAAGAAAACCCCTGCAGACTCATGGCTGTGACTTGGCTGGACACCTTTGTAGGGAAAGAGCTCAGCTGATACAGTACAGATCAACCGCGGGGAAAAATCTTGCTTCTGAGACGAGTTCAGTCAGCACTCCTTGAGGATGTCTGACACTTACACTTCCATTCAACTGTTTATTTATAAGAAGTTCAAAACTATTATCTGTTACAGTTCTGATTGAAGATGATCGATTGTAGGTAACACTTATAGTTACTGAAAAACTGTAAATTTACTGACATGTCTTAGAGATCCAATCAATAAAATAAAAGTAGTGTGATAAAACATTTGAGTCATTCGCACATTAAAAACGTTTGACAGCTGTACTTGTTCCGAATCAAAATCATAAATATCTTGTTAATCCTAGGAAGGTCAATTCTATTCATTACAGGTGAACCAATCAGGAACATAAAACGTAATAAATGAAATGAAGTAAACTCCGGATTATGCATCTAAATAGAAAGAGAGTCTGAAGGAAAATACAAAATGTTTTACGGAGTGTTGGTCACACATCTGTCACCTTTGGTACTAAGAACATCACAAGAGTACTTCTTAAAGCACTGCTGATACTACACAGGTTTGAGAATGAATTCACAATAATAAAGTAATGATTTAAAGCCCCATTTATTATGCTCCGTCGTGCTGGTGAAGCCTTCAATGAATTTTCCAAGTTGAATGAGTCTTATAAAGCTACAGCACCTCACAAGTTACTGCTCAACCAACATTAAGCAGTACCCGTCAGCCTCATAAAGCTGCTACTGGGGATGTTGTTCAAACAAAAAGGGGAAAATTCAAACTATATACCTTAGCAGTGTCTCTTTCCTGCTGCAGACTGTGGATGCGTTGCTGCAGGGAGCTGCTGGTTCGTTGCTGCTGCTCCAGTGCAGACCTCAGCTGCTCCTGCAGACGATGGCGCTCAGCTGTCAGCTCACACATCTCAATCTAAACACACAGACACACTCATTTAAATATGTACCCTGTATATGAGCAAATTCTCAGCTTGTTAAAATGGACATATTATCAAGAGTGATATCAGAGAAGTGTCAGTTCCAGGACCTTAGAGCTTTCTAGCTGCTGTTGGTTAGCTTCCAGCTCTCCTGTTAGAGACGCTTGCTGCATCATGAGGGAGCTCTCCTGCACGTATGAAC
Organism: Cololabis saira; assembly: GCF_033807715.1. Lineage (NCBI taxonomy): Eukaryota > Metazoa > Chordata > Actinopteri > Beloniformes > Belonidae > Cololabis > Cololabis saira. The sequence goes on along the minus strand of NC_084592.1, from coordinate 25,859,964 downwards.
ATCAACACAAAGAGAGGGTGAAACATTAAATGCATACACTGCATAAGATCAGCACCCACAAAAGATGAACTGTTTCTGACCTCTCCGGTGCCTTCCCCACAGTGACCTCAAAGCACTATTTACATTCACCAGACAGTAATCCTGCTCACAGTAATAAGACACCATTTGGGAAACACCTTAAAGAAATAAACCGCACACAAACCTGCTTCTTGGCATCGGCCAAATCCTTCTTGGTCTTCACCAGCAGCTGCTTCATCTTTGACGTCTTCTCCTCCTCTTGGTCTAGCTGGGACTTTAAAAGCTCTGGGGACACACATGTGTGTCATTATTTATCTAACAAAACTAAGCCAACATGAAAAAAAAAGTAGAGTTTAAAAACAAAAAACTAAGTAAATCATTATCGTCATACAGGAAATTTAAGCCAGTAGAAGTTAAGTGTTGTTAATAAAATGCATTCGATTGATTTATGATCAGCAGTTCTACAGTGAGACGGATTATTTAGGATAGGAAAATCTTCAAGGCAGTCACCAATCTTTCCAGGAGCAGATGTCCAAGATATTTCATCGACAGGTCAGACTAGTGATGCTCAGAGAAATGGGCAAGAAAATCCAAAAGCTACATCTCAGACTCCACAGACCTCAGTTAATATGCTCTACTGTAAGAAAATGACTTCAAATGTGTTCATTCTTGGAAGGATTCCCAGAAGACAACCTTTTTAAAAGAACAAAATAAAACCCAGTTTAGGTTGGAAAGCTGCATCTACATAAACCAAAAACTTCTGGAGGTCCGTCCCCTAGACATACCAGTGCAGATGTTTGGTCATAATGCACAGTGCCACTCTTGGCAAAATCCAAACACAGCATATCAGTGCAAACACCACATACCACCTCTCAAGCACGGCGGTGGAGGGAGGATGATTTGAACTTGTTTTGCAGCCACGGGTTCTGTACCCTTTGCAGTCATTGAGTCATCAACAGACTCCCCTTTATATCAAGTTTAATGAAGAGTCCAAACTGAGGCCATCTGTCAGACAGCTGAAGCTTGGTAGGTATCATGCAAGAAGACAATGATGCCAAGATCAAAAAAATGATGGAAAACAGAAAAGACTCAAGAGGTTGCAGCGCTCTGGTCAAAGTCCAGAGCTTCTGGCTTTTGCATTTTTGCACAATTTTTGGTAAAAAAAAATGATGGCACAGAGTAATGTGTGATATGTTGTTTATCTGAGGTTTATCTCTACTGTCTCTTTCACATGACTTCATTATTTTCTGCATAAAAGTAAAAATAACCTAAATTGCAAAGATAATGTTTCTGAAAGTAGTGCAGTGAGGCAGAATTCAAACAAAACGATTACAGCTGTTGGTATATTTTTATGTTGCAAAGTAACTTTTAAACAGACCAACATAAAATCTGATGCCATTTAATTGCTGCCTGTGTGGAAAAAGACAGGTACAGGTATGTTTGCCCTTCCATAAAAGTTAAAAAATAATAGTTTTTTATGGTTTTACAATCATAAATAAATGACTTAAGACCACATGCTCCATACCAGTTTCCTTCTGGAGTGTCTCCTGCTTCTGTGTGAGTGTGTTTATTTGGGCCTTCAACTCCTCAGCGTACTCGTCTTTCTCTGCGAGTTTTCCGTTGAGGTCTTTCACCAGACGCTCGTAGTCGGCCATCTCCATGTCCATCAGGGAGCTCTGCTGCGCCTCCTAGAGGCAGAGTCAACACAGTACATCATCACCAGAAACAAAGCAAATGTGTTAACAAAGACTCTTGTTCCATTAAAATAACTATTTTGTTAGAAACTCACAACACTAACCTTCGACATAGATCATTTTTCTACTTGTCTGGTGTGATGTCACAGGAAGACATACATGTATAACTAAATTAGAGGATTGTCTCATTCTGGGGCTCCTGTTGTGATCAATGGGAAGGGCTAATGGCAGAGCATAACTCAACTCCTGTTGCTGGGCAACATCCTCCAAGGAACTGTGACTTCATCTGTAGCCTCACAGATGATGTCACATGTTCTTATTAAAACAGATGGACAGGGACTGTGCTGTTCTCGTAGAAGTGTGAATCCATGACTGAAAAATGTGACTGCAAATGCTTCTTGTTCAGCTGCAAATGGCTTACACACAATTACAGGCACAACGTGAAATCTTCTGATACATCGTAAACTCAAGCAGGGTGCCTAGATTTTACCTTTCCAAAATCAAGACTTTGTTATTGTTGTTGTACCTTTTCAACTCTAGCAATGTTTGCCATAATAACTTTAAATTATTATGGGGGTTATTCCCTTGAGAAAATGTTCTGAAACCTACAACTACTCAAGTCTTCTGTAATCTTTCAAAGATATAGAGAACAGAAAAATATCTTCAACTGCTTTTTTTTTTTTTTTTTAAATCAGCGACAGAAACAACCCAAAAAAAGCTTGGTATGCCTTACGCCGCATTAACAAAGTGGACCCTTGGGTGGCTTTCATGTACACTGTTGCACTATGTCGGTCTCCATTAGTGGAAACGTCACAGCAGCTCCTGTTCTGTGGGCTACAATTGTTCTCTCTCTCTGTCTGCGAGGTGACACTGTGGCTTCAGGCCGGCCATCAGCAGTTCACTCGCTGGTCTGGATTGGCCCTCTGGGATACGCTGCCGTCTGAAAAGCACTTTTGTGTGAATGCACGTGTTTGTTCGTACCTTGCGTAGCTGCTCCAGCTCCTGAGCGGCCTGCTGAGACTGCTGCTGTTGCTTGCGGAGCTGAGCTGTCAGCTCTTCCAGCTCCTTCGCGGCAGATGACAAGTCCTGGAAAGGCACACAAGAGCGTCAGTCAGTGTAGATTTTGGTGTAATTATGAAAGCATTTAGAAAAGCCTGAAAAATATTTAATTATTTTACAAAACGGTAGTTTTGTAGTTTAGTCAAGTTTCAGTAAAATGTCTTGTGTAAAAATGTGCTGGCATCCACCCACTGTCATATTCCACAATAGGCTGCAATTCAAACCAGTTGACCAGAGCCAGTTAAAAGCATCCATTTCTCTTTATTTCTACCTTCAGCTTTTGCTCTTTCATCACCCTCTCAGCCAGCAGGTCTCTGTCCAGAGTAGCTGTCTGTTTCTGCAGCTCCTGGTTCTTGGCCTCCAGCTGCCTCAATGTGCTCCTCAAAGTCTCCAAACTGGCCAGCAGGTCCTCCTTCTCACTGCTCAGTGTCTCCTTCTGCAAATGGAGAAATACCCCAGATTATTTTTGGGTGAAATTAAACCTAATGATGACAACATAAATGGAAGAATATTGATGATTTGTGCTATGGGTTTTCATAGTTTTATCCATGAGGAATCAAGGACAACTGAGGACAGTGGTGATGAATCGTTTGTATGGCGTGAATCTACTTGTTTGTAAGGATATGGTTGACACCTGCGAGAACGCTTTTGACGATCACCCATGCGCATCTGACAGCAGCAGCCTCTGTGGGTTTTCTCATCAAGGAACACTAAACCAGCGCCAACAGCAGCAGCAGCTATCTCCAATAATGTGTCAGCCAATACCTGAAATTATGATTGCGAAAGAGAGATGCTGGGGTGTACTCTGGAGATCCCTGGCTAGCTTCAGTCTGTGTGCTTCCCCTGAGAACCATATGAGAATAAAACTGTGTCTCAGAAAAGCGGCGTCGCACCCGCACGCGGCAGATGGAAGCTACAGCCCGCTCCATTTACCTGCCTGTTCTCTCATTGGAAAGAGACAGTTATGGGCCTGGGGGAAAGGAGTATATATAAAAACAATCTCTCCCTTGCTCACCCAGTCACATCTGATGGGCTATTTGTGGGCGTTGGGTTGTCAGATTTATCTTGGAAAAGTGTTGCTGGCTCAAATGACCCTCTGCAAATCATATGAAAACTGAGTTATGATTTAGGTATTGCAGAGATATATTACTGGACAAAGCCTGGCTGTTTAGATTTACTGGAGGCGGAGAGCATTTTGTGTGTTGTGTTAGTGGTAATGGGTCTGTGTGTGCGTGCGTGCAAGTGATTGAGTGCGTTATCGCAGTTACCTGTGTGACAGCACTGCTGAGTCGTTTGGTCAGCTCAGCAATCTCTCTCTCAGCTGTCTCCACCTTCTCTCTCTCCTTATCCAGTTGCTCTGTTTGCCTGTCGTAATCTATCTGCAAGTTCTAAACACACACAAAACGCACCCTCTCAGATCCTGGAAATTCATCTCCGTAGGTCGGATGAACAGCTCCGTGAAGGCAAACACTATGCGTCTCAGATAGCAGCTAAGTTTACATCGCAGTTTGTGACAAAAACCTCATTAGACACAAAAGAGTGGTTTTTATTTTTTAATGGAGACACAGCTGCGGAGCACGGTGCAGTCTGGGAACTGTTTGTGGAGACCGCTGGGAATGATGCCGCCTGCAAAGTCTGTTTTAAAGAGGGCAGGATTCCCACTTGCCAATTAGCAAAATACTGAACCACGAATGCATGACGCGAGTCAAATGTTTAATCAGCTCTGTCAGATTTATTTCAGCTTAGGTTAAACTGGGATTTTGCTATGGAGAAAAACACTTGCTACATCCGGATACGTTCTTGACAGTTCTGATTCTTCAATGAGCCAAGAAGGAAAACGACAACAACAAGTAAATAATAAGTTGTGTTCGGGTTTGTCTTTTGATTAACCATGTAACACATTGCCTACAATTAACACTAACATAAAAAAAACAACATTTTGTGAGCTGATATGATGCATCTGAAATATCAAATCATCCAAAAAGGGATCAAAGGAATAATGGTGGACAAGCCATTTTTTTCATTAATAGTACTATAGTTATTAACTTGTTAAAGCACTGATTCATGTAGGCTTATTTATCACTGTATGTTTGGTTTAAAACTGTCTAAAATCTTCTACCAATTCAGTTTTGACCTACCTTATAGCCTTCAGCACCGTGGATGATATCTTTCATAGAGCTGTTCACCTTCTCCCTCTCTGCCTTCAGTGACTCTACTTCTTCTTTGAGCGCAAGAACCTGCAAAAGAAAATAAACAATTAGCCAGTTTCATGACCTTTTATAAAACTATATATTGAAAGAAAGACAAATAATTGACATTGAAAATTATATTATTTAATACATACTCCTTTTCAGGCTGATACTGCTTGAATAGATAAGCAACAGTCTTCTACCAGTTCAATAAGACTTTATTAATCCCCAAAGGAAAGTTAAATTATTGCAGTGGAAAATATTTCATTGATAAAGTCCTTCTCATTGCAGATGGTTACTGATGTGGACAGGAGTAATCTAGTGTAACGGCCTGTGTCTCTGCCTGAAGACACTCCTGTGTTTAATCACCAAGTTGTGTAGAGAATGTGCAGTGTTGTTTGTTATGTTTGCAACTAATGCAAGACTCTTCTTTGCATAATCAGCTCCAGACCAGTGTCCAGCACATGGTCAAGCTTTTATTGATTGATTTTTGAGTTTCCTTATGTCACCAGCACTGGTGTTGCTGCCTAAATGACCTGTCCTGCTTCTTCCGTGAATAAACTGTTCAAAGACTTAAAAGTCCTTTTGAAATGTGAGATTTACAGAAACCCTTCTTGAATAGTTTCTTGAAAACGTTGCCGAAGCAAGAGCTAAGTGTGAGCACATCAGGACACTGGAGATCTCAGCCCTATAAAAAACTAAAACGGAAATGGTTTCTCTTGAAATGTTTGTAATTTAGAGTTTATTTTAATATCAATCTTCCTGTTTAGTTTGAACTGCAATAAGAAAATATAACTGGTTAAGCTGCCGTTTTCATTTTGTCGACTAAATAACAGTTTAAATGTATCCACACTACCTCTTTCTTACTGATGTCCAGCTCTTTCTTTGCCTTCACAGCAACTGCCTTAATTTTGTTGATCCTCCCATCCTTTTCCTTGATTTCATTCTCCAGGAGAGCTGAGGGAAGATGAGGTTACCAGAAGACAGAGTGTGACATGTTTAACTTAAATGTATCAAGATCATATTTCCACTCCGTGGGACACATGATGAAAAACATTTTATAAATGGACATATTAAAAAGTCAAATATGAGCCATCGTGGCACCTGTTCTCTTTTTCATCTCATCGGTTGCGTTATCCTCACAGGATAGAGACGCCTGGGAGACTGACTGCAGGAAAAAAGAGAAAAGGAAAAAAAAAAAACCCTTAATTTATTAATTTTTAATTTCCTTTTGTTGTCAGTATTTGTTTATGAATTAATAAAAAAGGAATCGGTATTTTTCATAAACTGCATGACTGACGATGTGAGAAACTCAACTCTGACGGACTGAAGGTAAACAGACATCGTGCCCCACCCACCTGGAGAGAAGCCATTTCGCTCTGCAGCTGTGAGATTAGCGACTCCTTCTCTGTCAGCTGCTCTCTGAGCTGTCCGCTCTCTTTTTCCAAGCTCTCAATCCCCTTCTCCATCTTCTCTTTCTCCTTTTCAGATAACTGACAGATTTCAGCCTGTAGTCTCTGGTTCTCTTCACTCAACTTCTCGTTAACTGATGTCATATCTTGGAGGTCTTTCTGCATCAGCTCAGTGTTCTTCACCCCTTCCTCCAGGTTGGTTCTTAACAGATTTCTCTCCATTTCGAGGTCTGTGATGTGAGCCTGCAAGTCCTGCACTTCTTCCGATCCTCTCTCCCCTTGGGCCTCGTTGAGGGTGCGCTTCAGCAGGCTCTTTTCCTCTTCCAGCTCATCAACGCGTGTTCGGAGTTCCTCGATCTCTTCAGTGGATGTTTTGAGCAGTTCAGACTGATTTTCCTCCAGCGCTCGCCTGGAGGTGCAGGCCTGCTCTGTCTCCTCCGTCAGCGAAGTCAGCTTTGCTTCTAGGAGTTGCTTTTCAGAAGCTGCCTGCGCCAGCTGAGCCTCCAGGGCTGCCATCTTTGAGCTCAACATTTCCATGTCTTCCTGAGACTTCGACAGCCGCGATAAAGCATCCTCTAAATTCTGATGGAGGGCAGCCTTTTCTGTGGTTAGATCTTTGATAGTTAGCTTCAGCGTGGAAAGCGTCTCCTCACTGATTACCAGCTTCTCTTTCAGGCCATTTTCTACATGTTGTCTCTCTTCCTTTAGATGTTTCAGTTTCTCCTCTGTCTCTATTTTTAATTTCTTCAGCTGCTTTTCATTTTCGTCGCTAAGCAAAAACACTTCTTTTTTCTCCTCCATGAGCTTCTCAATTTCTTTCTGTTTCACATCGTTCAGGTTTTGCATTTCATCTTCTTTGAGCTTCAGTGTGTGTTGTATATTGTCCCGCTCTTCACTTAGTGTGTTTAACGCTTCTTTCAAATCTTGAACCATGTTCTCCTTTGTCTCCAGTTCAGACACAATCTTTTCATTTTGTCTCGTCAGATCCTCGACAGATTGTTTCAACTCACAGGCTAAAGCTGTTTGCTCCTCTACAGAGGACAGAAGTTTCTGGTTCTCAGCAGGTGACCCTTCCAGCTTCTGCTTAAGGTCTTGCACATTCTCCACCAGAGAGCTTTTCTCCTCAACAACCTCACTCATCCTCGCCAGCAGCTCATCCCTCTCTCGAGTGAGCTGTTCCATCTCATCCTCAAGGTGTTGCACCTTATTATCCCCCTGTTCCTTCATGGCTTGAAACTGTACAACAAAGTCTTTTGTCTTCTCACCCAGTTCTGTCTCCACGCTGCGAAGTATGTCCCCCATGCGGTGACACTCAGCTATGACGGTGTCTCGCTCCCTGATCAGTTCCTCACACTGGACTCTCAACTCCTGGTTCAGGTTCTGATGCTCCTCGCTGTGCTGGGAGTTTTGGTCTTGGGTTGAACTGGTAAATGGCTCTACATGCTGGTCTTGCTGGTCAGGATTAATTACCATTACACCTTCAGTAGAAGCACCATCCTTGGCCATTTGCATCTCATTGATTTTGAACTCCAGCTCCTCTTTTTCCATTTGAAAATCTTCTCTGGCTCTCTCCAGCTCTGCCTCAAGCTCACCCTTCACATTACTGATCAGAGTGAGCTCATCCTGCAACATGGTGTTCTGGGCTTGAAGATCGTCAAGTGTTGCTGTTAGCTTGCTGATCTCCGTTTCTTCTCCTTCACAATTACTGGAGTCAACTTGACTGGCTCTAGACAACTCCAGCATTTTGGCAATCCCTGAACCACGGGCAGGTTCCTCATCCTCCTCTTGAACATCCTGCAGGAAGCTTTCTGTAAATAATATTAATAAAACCCTTGAATTATTTCGATCCAAGAGTGATACCTTAGCATTATATAAAGACAGTATTAGGCCTACTGCTCACACAGGTAAAATCACCAACACAAAACACTAGCTGAACAACATTTGTACCTTTGAGGGCAAGCTGCTCAGTCAGCTCCTCGTGGAGCATCAGGAGACGCTCCCTCTCGATCTCACAGTCCTCCTCCAGAGCTCTCATTTCCTCCTCGTGCTGCAGACTCTTCTGAGCCAGCTCCTCTTTCAAGTTCTCTACCTCCTGCTGAGCCTCTGTCAAGTCCTTTTGGTGCTTCTCCTGTAACTCACCGACTTCCTGGGATTTTGTCTCTTGGATATCCTTCAGTTCAGCTCGAAGGTTTTCCAGCTCAGCTTCTAAGCAATGTCTAGCTTCTTCTGCGTTCTTTTTTGCACTATCACAATCAGTTTGGCGCTCTTTCTCTCTTCCACTCTCCCTCTCTCTGTCACTCTCCTCTCGCTCTTTCAGTAATTTCTGGAAATGAGCCACTTCTTCCTGGTGTTTGCATTGGGATTCCTCAATGGTGGTTTCTAGGGCTTTGATCTTCCTTTGGTGCTCCTCCATTACATGTTCATGCTCTCTCTGAAGCACAGTTAAATCATCCTGCACAAAATAACATACGTTTTGGTGTTACAACAACCTGGTACCATCATAGACTCCAGATATGTACAGAGCTAAAAATGTTCAAAAAATCCTGGATAATTTTTTTTTAAACCAAAAAGGCATAGGGTTGGTATTATACAACACATTTGTTTTGTATCTCACCTTGGATTGCTGCTTATTCCTCTCTAGCTCTTTACGTGAAAGTGCAAGGTTTTGCTGAGTTTCTGCCTTCTCCAGCAGTAAGGCATCCATCCTCTCAGTCAGCTCCTAGTGCACACCAATAAAGATGATGAAGAGTGAAAATAGAGACGAGCATGTTAATAATGTGGGATCTATATAAGACAGAAAATGTGATACAAACCTGTATCAAGGAGGCATCGTCCAAACTCCCTTTACTCTTTTGGGACTGCTGTTTGAGAGATTCAACTTCTTTTTCCAAATCTAAGAAAACAAAGTCACATCACAATCTTGTTCACTCTTAGTCCACACGGCCACAGACTCACACAGCAAACAGCATTAATATCTACCTGTATATCTGGCTTTCATCTTTTGCATGGTGGCTATCTGTTTTTTGGCATATTTGATGAGGTCATCTTTGGAGAGTGTGTCCAACTGAGACGAGAAGGAAAAAAAACAGCATCAATAAATATGCATTTAAAGTAGTCATTTATTTTCTGTACATGCTTCATTTTGCTCAGGATCACTGGGGCCTATCACAGCTATCATCAAACAAAAGGTAGTTTACAGTACAGACCAAAAGTTTGGACACACCTTCTTATTCAAACAAATGGGGAAGTGTCCAAACTTTTGGTCTGTACTGTACATCCTGGACAAGTTACCAGTCCATCACAAAGCTACACAGAGACAAAAATAAAAAAAAACAACACTCCCTCCCCCCAAAAAAACAACCAAACAACAACCACAAAACTTATCATGTCCACCCTACGAGCAATTAAGAACATTAAATCAACCAAATATGTGTGTTTTTGGATTGTGGGAGGAAACTAGACAGAGGTGTCAAAAGTATTCACATTCATTACTCAGGTAGAAGTATAGATACTAGAGTTTAAAAATACTCCTGTAGAAGTTGAAGTATCAACTCAAGTTTTTTACTCAAGTAAAAGTATAAAAGTACTGGTTTCAAAACTACTTAAAGTATAAAAGTAAAAGTAATGTAAGGGGGAAAAAGCCATTAAGGACAAAAGCCATTGAAAATGAATGCATCTTAGTATAATGTAAATATATTAAAGAACCATATATGTGTACTATTGAGCATTAACATGTGTTTCAGAGAGCAGAAGAAATGATGACTAATTGCCTATAAGTATTGTAATGGTGCAAAAAGTCAAACTTCAGAGGCATGTTATCATTTATCCTAACCTTTATTGGAATGTACATCCAAGTTTAGTTGCAGGAATCTGAGGGCAACGGATGTAAGAACAAAACTGGACAAGAACATCTGAAACAACCACAACCAAATTCACTCTATCCGGATGGAGCAATTTAACTGGATAGTTTTTTTAGTAAAGGCCGAAATGAAATAGAGTAACGAGGCTGTTTTTAAAATGTAAGGAGTAAAAAGTACAGATAATTGCGTGAAAATGTAAGGAGTAAAAGTAAAAAGTCGTCTGAAAAATAATTACTCCAGTGAAGTATAGATAACCAAAATTTCTACTTAAGTAAGGTAACGAAGTATTTGTACTTTGTTACTTGACACCTCTGAAACTAGAGTACCTGAAAATAACTGTGGACACTGTTGCTTAGAGGTAACAATGTGGCATTGCCCTACTGTAGATCATATTAAAATGGCTTTATGCTAAAGCTGACGTACATATAAGAATGTGAACGGTGTGTGTGTACATTACCTTTGATTTGGATGCACCTGCTGGTGATGGAGTCACAGACTCGGCCCCAGTACCACCAGGATCCTTTTTCAGACCCAGGAAAAACAGGAAATTATAAACTTATAATATATTTGAAAAAACTCACAAATGCTTTCACAGGGATTTGTTTTTACTTCTAAAAATCAAAGCATGACAGATTCAGCATGGTTTAGGAATGAAACAATTTTTGTTTTATTACGAAAATACTGAAAAAATAACTTTAAATATCGATTATCAAAGTCCCCTGAATGGAGGAGGAGAAAGGAAAACAGCACGAATGTTCACATTCATAATAAAGTTTTATGTGACACGATTAATGCATGTTCATGTGTAATGTTTTTAAATACCAGAATTCACTTAAATGGGAACATACAACGTGCATCTTACTGTTACCCGCGGAACTAAACGTGACAATCAAATCAACCATTACAGAATTAGAAATAATGAAAACACACAGAACTTAAACAACTTGGAGATGCGACTAGATGTTAAGGCTGATTTTTGGTTCCGCGTTACACCAACGCAGAGCCTACGCCATAGGGTGCGCGTCACCGCGTAACCTACGGCGTAGGCTCTGCGTCGATTTAACGCGGAACTATAATTCAGGCTTTAGCTGAAGCTAACCCTCGACAGTCAACATCCTTACCTCCATCTCAGTTTAGCTTCTTCTCAGTCGTCTGTTACACACAGAGAGATAACAGGTAAAATAGCCGAAGACAGTCAACTCAATGTCTAGGAGTATTTCCGACTCCCGGAGGTTTAATACGGAGATATGTGCTCTGTTTTGGTTTAGAGATAACTGGTGAAGCAGCTGCTTCTTCCGCAATCGTCAACCAAGTGACGTCAGAATAAGATACGTCACGAGTTCCTGCACCAGCGATTGGACATCAATTAGGAGTAAATGTTTTCTTTCTTTATTTCCTTACCTGTATAGATTTTTTTTTAAGAAAGCAATTAACGTATATATATGTATATTTATAAGTTATGAATTAATGGCTGTCTGTGTGTGTTTTTTAGAGATATTATTGTGAATCACAGCTTTTTGCATGTCAGTTGTTTAATGACCATAAAGAAATAAAGAAAAAAAGAAACAAACAAAGAAAGAAAGACTTTTTATGGTCTATTTATATGTAACAGAAGCAACACTTCACACAAATGTACTTCCTTAAAAGACCCAAACTAATTTTCAACCCATGCCTTCAGAGGTTGTTTTTTTCCTGTTGTCACTGAACAGAACGGATGTCAAACATAGATATGTTTCAGTTTATGGGGTTAATCTGTGGAATGTTTTGGAAATGGAAATTAAACAGTGCAGTACATACCAAATATTAAAAAAAATATTGAAGAACAAGATGCTCATTAAGTATGATCATATTATAGTGTTTATGTAAGTGTCTTAACTTAAATAGATAATTGGTCTCTGCAGTATACTGAATGTTTTCAAAATACAAAAAGTATATGAACTGTTTTTCTTTTAAATGATTTACTGCTCTGTATCGGTATATGTAGGAGCTGACAGAAATTGATTATAAAAGGGTAGGCGCAATAAGGTAAGGTTCAGCCTACACCTTCGGTCTTGTTTTGTTTATATATTTTGGTCTAATGCAATATTAGCATTAACTTCATGTTTATTTGTTGTTTTCTTTTCTTTCATTTATTTTGTATTTTTAATTCTTATTTTGGAAATGACTGAAATAAACAAACAAAAAAAAATCATCATTTTTGTATATTTAAAATGCACGTTTTAAATCAAATAGCTTTATACATTAAAAAAAGATAAAAAAAATCTAAAAGCAATTTTTTCACACAACAAGTATGTGAAAACACATTTTCTAAATGTCTATTACCTCTTTATCTGCACAGGTTAATGGATGGAAAAGACTTGACTATATGTCCAGTTGTAATATATTAAGCCAAAGTGGGCCAGCAAGGCTAAAGCTGTGTGTTAACTATTGACTGATTTATTTAGCTTTGTCCCACAATTGAAGCCAACATAGTTTACATTTCAAAAATGCAGGAACAGCTTATGAAAAAAGGAAGAACAAAAACAAAATAAACAAAAATCTCCCCATCAAACTAACCAAGATAATATAACTATTCTCATGTTAGTAGAAAAAGTCTGCAGGTTGGAAAAATGTATAAAGTTAAAATTAAATAAGATTGGACATTTTGAGGTGTGATTGTGTCCACAAAGTTTACCAAAGACTAAATAAGTTATACAGACCAGCACCACGTGTGATGTCATATGGCTTTCACTGTCTTTGATGTTTGTTTCCCTATGAGCTGAATTTACTGCCCACTATGGATGTATCAAATATGTCACATGTTTGTGCAAAAGGAAAATATGAATAGTGAAATTGAAATGACACCATTAGGACATCTGCTGGTCCCCTGGAACTAGCAGTCGGTGGTCTCACTGCATGGTTACAATTTATACCTGCCCGCCTACAGTGTTGTCTGGAGGAGGAAATGTCATCAACAATATAGGGGAAGAACTAATGTGTGGAGGCCTCATAAGAGAGTTAGAAAAAGGTCAGATTATGACCTTTGATCTGACTACAGAGAGGTGGTTTGAAGGAGATTATCTCTACTTTATGTTTACAAATGGTTACATTATAACAACGTTAGGGATGAAGACTTATTACAGTTAATGTTCAGTTAGGGCTGATTGACTGGGGTCATAAACTACATATATTGTGTATAGTATTTAACATTAAATCTGCTTCTTTCCAAAATGGTAGCATATTAAATCTGACAGCAAGTGCTGCTCTGTGGAAAGATCAAACAGCATTGTATATACAGTAAATAAATAAAGAAATCCACCTTTTGGAGTGGCCCATTCAAAGCTCAGATCTAACATGTATAGAATGACCACATTTAACATCGTGCATGTCTGACCTATAGTGACTGAAAGTCTTGACTAAATTCATAGAGGCCAAAAGAGGTTTGACGAGCTACTGTATTAACTACATGGGATCACTGCTATTTCCTACAGCATTGTACATTTTTAATGGTTGTGTTCAATAAGAAAACATTGAAAAATTAGGATCCTTGTGCATTATTGCCTTAAGCACATTGTGTTTGTGTATTGTTGTGATTTAATGAAGATAAAATATTTTTTAATGGCACATAATGCACAATATCAGCTATTTCCAAGGAGCATATTTGCATATTTTCTATTTTCATGCCATGGTTAAATATGTTCAGTTAACAAAGACAAAGAAATGGGATGTGGCATCTGACAACACATACCGTAATCTGAAAATACAAGATATTTTGTGTATGCAAGGTCTTGTTCCATTAAATCTCACCGAGGCTGTCTGATACCGCCATGACGTTGTTTTAGGGGTGCTACAGAGATCAGGGGGGTATCTGGCCTCACACTGACATCAGGGCTGTCATAAACTCAGTGAAGCTTCTATATTCCCATCACACAAGGTCCAGCTTTATCTGTTGAATATGGAGAGTGCCTATTTTGACACAACTGATGGAGGTGCCAACGGGGAAAACTTAGCGAGATGCCTCTCATGCTGACAGGGTTGGCACGCTCCGATCAGAGGGGCAGAGACTCTGCCTGCTCCCTGTCTCATCTGGAAGGGACCCATCTCTGCCTTCCGCCCTGCCTGGGTCAAACACACCCATCCATCAACAGCCTCTTCCTTGTTTTCTCCGGAGGCATCCAGCATTTTTCTCCCCCCACTCGTGGCCGTCAGTCAGCAACGGCTTCGCAGTAATATAGCTGACACCGGCTGGCGTTCAGGGAGTAATGAATGACCGAGCTGGGTCTATCAGGATGAGCAACAGACGCTCTTTCGCCCCTGCCAATCTCTGTCTCTTTCCCTTCTTGTTTTCTTTCAACAACAACCATTTCAAATTAACAGGGAAGTTGACATCCATTTATTTTCCTCTGGGCACCTTCTCTCACCTCTTACCTGCTTGATTTATTACAAGCACATAAATGTCTCAAATCCTATAAACTTTACATGAACATATATCATTGATTGAGGAAACATAAATGCACTTAAAAATAAAGATGACAAATGCAGAACTTGTTATTTGTTAATCTTTCTTTTAAAATACGTTATCGTCACAAAATCAACATGCTTCAGATCTATAAATTTCAGTTTAAAGGATCTACATCATCCCCTCAAACCTGCATCAGCTGAATGAACTGAGAATCCCCCTCTGCTGCACTACTCAGTGTTATGTGGGCGTTAAGAAAAAAACTAAGTTGATGTTTATATCGCTATATCTTGTGCAACATTTACCCATTGCTCAGCATCAGTTAATAAAACAAAAACTGTCTCTTAATCACTTATATTTACAGATTGGTTATTTTTAACTATAATTACCAGTCCACTGTAGCAACACCTATCATTTTAAAGTGACACGCTATTATGAAAATACATCACCTTCATTTGTTATTTTAATGTTTTCCTATCACTAAGCCAACCGTTTGAACCTATTGGCTGTTCAGTCTATGCAAACCTGACAGATCAATAGTTGTGTAAACACTACAGGGAGGGGGTGGAAGCAGCTTCAATCCCCCTTTTCCTCGCCACTCATCCTCCACTCCTCTGGCCAATCAGTTAAAGGTGACTTTAGGGGCGGTAAAGTGGAGTTGTTTTGTCACGGACCCCTACAGTGTGACTGGAGCCTCGCAGTGGGGCCTCTTCAGAAGACACGGAAATGAGATGTTGATTATCCTCTTAATAAACTATTTGTCTATGAAAACACTGTTTAATTCGGGGCAAAAGTACTCAATCTGCTAGGACCTTTGATTGATAACAAATAGTTACCTGAATACCTCAAACATTTGTCTAGTTTCTCATCATCATCTTGAACAAACTCACTGCCTTGCTTCTAAAATCTCGGTTTTTGTATCGTTAAAAGACGTTTTTCATTTGATCCATTATAACATTTGTATTTGCATTTGTTTGAATGAGTCTCAGGTATTATTGTTCCCTTTACTCAGCATTTACACATTTCTCCTCCCCACTTCGCATTGTGTTCTGCTTTTGTTCCATTCATGACATTTTACCTCTGCAGACTGGCAGTGCCATTAATAGGGCTGACATTTTAACATATAGCTTTGACATTTCCATGTATTAACGTGGAGACTGAACCTCTCCGATTGTTCGTTCCACAATAGACGCCGTGAGCACAGGGTCTCTAATGAAGGACTGTAGCTTATACTCTTGGAAGATGACAGAATGTGTTGTTATGTTCTGAGCTTCTGTTCATAATGTGTTTATATAGCAGGTTAATAGTTAAGTCTGCGCGTCAAATTCTCGAGAGCAGGCGTTCAGTCATTGCACGTGTTTCATTAATCAAGCTTACATACTGTAGAAGATAGATCGTTATCTGTTTTTCCTGAGGGCTCATAAAAAAATCAGGTTGGTGCAAATTTCAGTTCATGCATTTGCAACAGTTATCCATTTGTTGCAGGAATGTTTCCCAAGTTAACCATAAAATCAAAGCATTTCAAGAACTCCTAGATGCTTGTATCTCATTGATATGTCAGAGCAGAATACTGTCAGCAAGGCCTTTGATCTGACGTTGATCAGACTCAGGATGTCCTGACTTTTAGAGAAAGGATACATGAGGTAAATCCCAGACTGCATGCACCTGGAAACATTTGAAATGTGCTTCAACCTGCAGTCACTGAGTTCTTATCTTGCATTTATCTCTCAAAGTTTTGGTTGCTAACTTGTGTCACGGACGGTAAGGGCCCGCTTCTGTCGCACTGTATGGCCGGAGGGACACAAGTGAGGGATAGCGTGCTTCGGAAGAAAAAGGCGAAAGTGTAGCAGTTTTCTCAGCCATGGGCTGTCTGTGTGTGTTGCTGTATAAATAGTTTGGTGGCTCAGCAGGAGAACAGCACTTCATCAGGGAGGATGGAAACAACCTGCATCCGTCTGCACTTACAGCAGCGCCGAGCTTTGATTAAGCCTGTCTTCTTCTCTTCCTCCTCCTCCTGCTCACCCCATCCCACTGTCCTTTTCTTCCACTTGCTTACACCACATTTTAAACATCCTGTAAAAATGTTTAGTGGTTTGTTTCCTCCGACTAAATAGTTACAACCAAGTAAAGTTGGAATCTCACAAGTAAGCATACATTTTAGCTGGAGGGCTTCACACACTTTAACTGCAAATAAGCAAAAGTTGGGATCATATGAGAAATGCATATACTGTTATTTAAATACCGTTTATTTCAGTAATTCTTAGCTCAGATATTATAAATCCTTGAGCAAACGTGATCTAAGAAAAACGAAGAAGAAACATAGCAACAGCCATAACAATCAGAAAACACAACATGATGGAAGAAGACATATAAGACAAGGAAATGATGGTGTCTTGGGACTGTTCTGTTTGGAAAAATCCAGAGGAAAAAAAAATAAAAACACTGTGGCTAAAAATCCTGGACACGGCGTGAACACAGACTTTATGGTCTACTCAGCAAGCTTTGGGTGAGTTGTTGTAAAATTAGCTAAAGGCAGGAGCCATTAGACTACAACAAATGCAGTAAAATCAAGAGAGACATTCTGCATGTTAAAGATTACTGTTGTTAATTTGTATTAGAGAACTGACCGTTAATTGGTTACATTCTGTTCCACATCACAATTGTTGTCGGCTGTGCCGACGCACAAGGATTTTTTTTGTCGTAAATATTGAACAAGTTTAATACTTTTTGCAATTGTCCACCTCGACCCATTTCTGAGCCAATTATCCAGACAAATTCTCTCTTAACACACCTCAGACCACAGGGTAGTCTAATAGGATAATTTATAACACTGAAGATAATTGGTAGTTGGTTAGGAAGGGGAAACTCTGTACAAAAACAGCCCAATAACCTTTATGTGTGTACCCGCTTTAGACTTCTGTGATCTTTTTCAGACACTATTACATCAAGAACCATCATCCACCAACAGCTGATGTAACCACGTGCAAGAGATTATGGTCGCAAATCTTTGTCAAGCAATATGAAGAAAAGTTATATGCACAAAAGTCATGTCAAACTTAACTGTGCAACGGAAAACAAGCCTTACATTAAAGGAGCCGTCTGTAAGAAATGGCCAAAACTGGTACTGCAGTCACTTTCAAAATATTGTTGAGCGGCGTGTACCCTCCCCCTCCTCCCCCCGACCAGAGGTTGCCAGGTAGGCTGCAGAATGCAGCAGGAACGTAGGCTGCCATGGCTGCGATAATTAGAGCCGAGCTGGCAACCCGGATGCCGAAACAATACTGACTTCATGATTGGGAGATAGGTGGAGGGTGGAGCTTCAGGCCAAAACAAAAAATGACAACATAAACATCAGTTGAGGGCTGCAACTCCTCTTTTTAAACTGGAATATCTTGACTTGAGTGCTGTTGTCAGTGACATAAGTATTTGAAATGAACATGATTTTTAAATGTCTGTTGACATATCGGGGTCATTTTATGATTCGTTTTATTATTGCTCTTACATACAGCTCCTTTAACCTTCTCCAGCGGCGAGATCATCAAGAAGGACCATCCAGACTATTATCAGCAAGTCAAGAAGCCGAGCTGTCTGGTATGGGTTGTATCGGTGTCCTTGGCAGAGGCAGTTATCGCTGCTGGAATGGCAGAACAATGCAGACAAGTGCAATGAGGTTTTTGTGTAATACACATTGCTGATAAGACACAGTCTATGTATTTATCAACAAGACAGTGCAAAGCAACATTCTGCACACTAAAGACACGACTGAGGAAGAATTTGAAATTTAGGCCGCCTGCATTCCTGAACTGTCCCAAATAGAGACTGTGTGGAGGTTTTTGAAATGAACAAACAAAGGCATGTTTGCAAAACCTGGATGTATGTTGAAAACTTGAATTAGAAGGATGTGGCGGGAAAAACACTGGATTCATGCTATTTGTTAAAGGGGAAAAAGATCTTGTCTCTTTTTATTTCTATATTCTATTCTAAGTTAACTTTCTGACTTCAGATTTTAGAACCTGTGAGAAGAATAATTGAGTATTTTCTTTTTTTTATCATTTTCTTTTTCTGAGAGAAACATACAGAATAGCTTCAACACAACCATACTTTCATAGCAAGGCAAACAGATATGTACAGTTTGACTTACTTATTTCCCTGTTACTCTCCCTTCCATTTTGTAATATTCAAAATATAACATGAACATAGGAACAATGGATGTCACACTACCTTTCCAATATCTGAAAGTCAAAAATCTGGTACTTCAAGTCATGCACAAAGGTACTTATAGCAGTTCAGGTCTCCGTGCTCCTATGTATCCTGTCCATTTGTAGCACCATCTCTCAAATGTCTCTGATTGTAGCCTTAGAGCAAATGTCAATTTCTCCATAGTATAGATTTCTTGAACAGTTTTTTGCCAGTCTTCCATTGTCGGCGCATTGGGTTGTAACCACTTCCTTGTTATGGCCTTCTTCGCTCCAATCAATAACAAAATTGAGTATTTTCATGTATTGAGGCAGCTGAATATATGTCCTGACAGAAATGGAAAATATTCAGCAGTTACAGCAGAATTAACCACAGTTAATCTACCACAAAAGTAAATAAATAATCACAAAAACAATGTATTTCTGTTACAGGATGTGGCTAGCTCTGAAGTTGAAAGTGAAGACGCCCTCATTTCCACATAAACATAAACATCCATGAGTCTGAAACTCATGCACCACCTACAGTGCATACAGCCAACAGTTCTCCTCACAGATAAGCCAGCTGTTGCAGAATCACAAACACATTTAGAAAGAATATTCTCCTTCGGTGTCGGCAGGTCAAACGCTTCTCGGTTGTGCAGGCACCATGCAGCCTCATGTACATATTCACTCAACCCAGTGAGGCAGCCCTGAAACGTCAGCCCTGTTTAACGGGTTGTCTTTTTAAAACATGGCAGCTATAAAACGCATGCATGCACACACAAACACACGCATGAGCACAGCAGACCAGTGTTGAATTTAATTTGCAGCACCAGAGATACAGCAGGGGAGCTGATGTCTCCGAGAGTGATGAGACATCTGGATTCACCAGTGACAGCTGTTTGCTAAGTGTGACTGAAATACTGCCCCCCTCCCTCTGTCACCCTCTTTTCTGCATCTCTTGCCTCCATCTTTTTTTCTCTCTTTTGGCTCCTGTCGTTCATCATCAGTCCGGAGGGTATGGAGCCTGTACCCTCCATCCTGTCAGCGTGTGCATATGTGTGTGGGTATTTTGAGGGAGACTCCAAATCTCCCTCCACTGAAGATATTTCATCACTGCTGCTCAATTTCAATCAGAGCTAATGGAAGTGCTGGCCAACCCTCAGCTCAGCCCTGCTCTTTTGCACACACACACACACACACACACACACACACACACACACACACACACACACACACACACACACACACACACACACACACACACACACACACACACACACACACACACACACTGCACTGCATGCACATTATGTTAGACAAGCTCAGCATTTGATGCAAACTGTAATTAGCTCTTACATTAACAAAATAGATAAAGTGGGTGAGTGTGTATGTTATTATACTTAGCTGCAATGCTCCTTAATGTGTATATATTAACTTTGTATTTAGTCTTCAGTTAATCCACTACAGATTCGTTCATATGAACAATTTAATTGCTAATTTGCCTTTTTACGATTTTTTTTTTGTTGCACTGTTAGATCATCCCGGGATATAAAAAAAGGCCTGGCTAAACATTAACATGCCGGTTTTTAATTTAATAGTGTTTTCTTGTGAGATTGGAGGGGGGGCTCTTAGTGTAACACTTAGTCATTCTTTGTTTTGTAGAGCTGCACTTAGCTGGGGGAACCACGCTTTCTGTTTTTTCAGCAGTTCTGCAGCATCATTCACTGTCAGAAAAACGGGTCCTGAATGGCGAGCTCTCCATTAGTGGAATTACAGCTGTTTCAGAGTGCTGCCATGCTGCCAATAAAGTGGTGACTAAATGAGGGGAGTTAAAGAACGCCAACTGGTAATCCATTAGTTATGATATGCTTATATGACTTGGACCTGTCTCCAAATTCAGATGAATAAGTGCAGAGACAGCAAAGCACCTTGTGGTCCTAATGAGGAGATCTAGAATAGTGGACTGAAAATTACTGTTTATGCAAGTGAAAACAAATATCTCACTGAAAAAAACAGCAACGAGGAAGGAAAGCTCTTCATTATAGAAATATATTGTCTTTCAAAAAAACACGCTACTAATTATGCATAAATTCATGACTTTGTAAAGTGTTTCTTGATGAGGCACATAACATTGAATATGGTTGTCATGGATGTCAAATGTAACTGTAGAGACCATTTCTGAACCAGGTTGTGCTGCACAAGTGAACATTTTACCATGGGGGTCAAATTGCTTTTAGAGTCCATCCCTGGTGGTCATTCCAGGAACTGCACTTTTCTACATTCACAGCACCTCCTAAACCTAAACAGGATTTGTAGCGGTATCTCTTTGGATGCACCTTTGTAATAAAGCTAACTAGCCAGCATTAGCATTAATTGATGATGTAACCATTGTTATTTCTTGTTATTACTAATGATTTTACGTGCTGTTTGATTAGTGGTAAAAAAAAAAAATTGCATTTGTGCAACACTTGACCATTTTTCTTATCTTTTGGACACATCTGACCATGCAGAACGGCTCTGTGCTACTGTGCTGTATAATGTAACCCTACGATTTCACATCTTAGCAGCTCTTTGGTTTCCCTCCATCCTGCAGCTTGCTGTATAGCACACGGGAAGCATTTTCTTTTTCTATCTGACAAATCCTGACAAGCGGACAATTGAAATAAGCCCCATCAAGTCATACATGTTAACTTTGCTCATTAGTGACCAAGGTAGGTAATCTATGGTAGGTAATGTATTTGAAAAAATAATATTCCTCCATCTGCTTATTTCCCTTTTGTGTGTTGATCATAATGAAGTGTTGTGTGCAGCCCAAATTTAATTCAGTAAAACCCAGACATCAATAATATACCAGAAGAGCAGTTTGCAGCCTAAATATATCAGTATTGATCTGCTATTTAGACTCGGCTTGTTTGGACTTGGAAACAAATAGCCTCCCTGTCTCTCTCCAAAAACCCATTTAATTTAGACAGAATGAGTTACTTTCCAGTGGTGCCTTTCCTCTTCTGCTGTGATGCCATTTGCCGCATGTGCTGCACAAGAAAATGTTTGAAAATATAACTTTCCCTCATAATGCAGTTTCAACATTGGACTGTTTTCAACAAATCTAATTTATGTCACGTGGTAAGGGAACACTTGCATGTGTGATATGTGCACATGTAAAAATTATAGGCACCAAAATGTCATGTCCGATGGAGGACAACATTTACCACATCTTTTTATTAAAAGACATTCTCTCTTCCTTGTAAACGTCCTCTTGTCAAGCAAATCAATGCACAAGGAACATATTAACAGACTAAATTAGTTAAGAAATGGCAAAACCTGTCTGATCAAGGTTTCATGCTTACTGTGACATTTATTACACATTCTTTGATAAGTAAATGCAGTCATATTTTGTGTTGTTGTTCAATGATATTGTTTTGTCCTCATTTTAAGACCTGGTAAGGTTTGGATAATTATATTTTTTAAATCATATCCCATTATGTAAAATCTGTAAAAAGATGTGTCTTCTTTTTTCACACCTGTGCATCACACAGCTTGAGAGACTGCACAAGTGAAGATTGTGCTTGATCATTTGCTATTTGACAAATTACACATATAGAGGTGGACAAACACATCCATTGAAAAAAGAAAATCCCACAATGGTCACTGAAATAACTTGAAACTGACAAAAGGGATGATACATAACGCTTTACAGAAAGCTGACTAGAAAATCAAATAATTACCCATATTAGTTGGTACTTCAAGAAAAAATAATTTGACCATAGTGACATTTTAACTAAAGGCAGTGATTTTTTTCAAAAGGCTGAGCAACAAAATATCAAGTTAAAAGCCTAATAATTGTTATCTGGGTCAGTTTCATTATTTATTTATCTTTTAAATGATTTTCTTGACGTACAAATGAATAGCAATGTAGGTTTTTTATCTGTCAGTTTTCCGAATGATTATTTATGGTTACTTTTCTTAGTTTCAAGTTATTTCAGTGACTGCTGTAAGTTTTTCCTTCTTTAATAGAAGTGTACCATTATATTTGCACACGTGTAATATAATTAATTATTAGTTCTCAGTTCGTACGCACAATCAGCAAGTCTCACATGACCGTGGCTGCTGGAACACCAAACCTCCACCAAACCTCCACCAAACCTCCACCAAACCTCCACCAAACCTCCCTCCTACTATGACCACCAGTCCACTTGAATTGAGGTCAAGCAGACACCACTGCTCTTGTGAAAACTGTGTTAGACTGGCCTCAAATTTTCTATTACCAAATGTTGCTCAAAGTACATCAGGTTCTCAGAAAGTGGTTCAGCTGGTGTTTTGAATGGCATGTCACTTCTTTTTAAGGGTGTAAAATGAAGACAGTGGCCTGAAGAATATAAATTATTTGCAGTATTCATGTCTCAGCCAACAGTTAGCAGTTCATATCTTGGCTGCACAGATGCTCCTTCACATTGACAAGCTCCAGATTAAACCATTTGTCTTTAACAAGCACAACAAACCCAACTCCTTTCTGCTTGCCACTCTCTGTCGGTATAAAGAGGCATATGTGACATATTGTTTCAGTTTCAGTGAAACACATAACTCTATAGTTATGATATTCCTGTTATGTCCTCAAATTTGCCATCAATCTTCCACTCCATAGACGATTGAAAAATGGTTTAAACTTTGACCTCCTTGCATCCACTCTTCAACCTGTCTTTATTTGTGGTCTAATTCTAGACCGTGAGCTTTGGAAAGCTCAATCAACTGCTACTTAATATAGTTTACTTCGGGGTTTCAATGATTACTCATAACAGATCAGATCAGAAAATCAGACAGAAAAAGCATCAGAAATACCAGCAGAAATCCTTTAAGCAGCACAATTCTCCAACCAGTTTAGAAAAATACTTCAAAATCAGTGATTACATTGAAAGAATACTCAGTAGGATATCTCCCAAAATATAAACATATACACAATATGACCTGCGCTAACACAACAGGTTACCACTTGTGTGGCAGTGTTGTAGAACTTTGAAAAAACATTTCAGAGTTTGATGTTAATGTGGCTTTTGATGTGAACGCTAAAAGTTTTCACTTATGTTTACTCTAAGGAATCTATCTCATGAGTCACTCATGTTGCATCATAATTTTTATAATCTTAGTGTTGACATGTAAAACCATCACCTCAGGTATGAAAACATATCCATCTTACTCAATAAGGCACCAGCTTCCATTCTGGGTCAGGTTTTGTATCTAGAGCAGACAATCCTTTTGAAACTGTGCTTTACCTCTTTCTTTAAGAAGTGTCTTTTTTCACTGGCTTTGAAACAACCTTCAGGGCTTTATCCATTAAACTCTCCGCTCTCACTGCCTCAGAACCAAAACCCAGCTCTGCTTTGACCCAGATGATGCACTTCACTTACTTAGGGATTCCAGACAGAGAGGAGACGCAACATTAGATAGCAGAGGGCACAAAGAATAACAATTTAAACAATACATCAAGAGGATTGTGCCAAAATTAGCTCAATTTTATAATTTAAAATGGTAAAATTAAGCTTTAATTTGAGAGTTTACCTGCTAAGATATCAAACCAATGTTACCATGTAAAATAATATCTACAGTTGTGGTGAAACATATAAATCTTAAGTCCCACAATTCCTGATCTATTAATTTAACTTTGAGGTCCATTCCTCAGCACTGGGAAAGGGTGTTCCAGTCCTAACAGGGACTATAAATTGGTAAATAGGTTAGCTCATGGTAGATTTAATTATCTTTTCCTATTCAGAGCCAGTAATCTAATTATCCTCTGCCGCTTCCTGTACACGGTAGAAAGAAACACACACATGAATAAGAAGAGCAGTTTATCACTGAAAATATTAAACAGTTGTTTATGAATACCTATCCAAGCATTCTCCTGCTCTTTCTAAATCTCAATGGTATTTTTGTCAAACTTCCTCAAGCTGAAGGGTATAAGAGTCCATGCATTAATGTCTACTGCTCTCTTAGTTTTCTCATGACACTATAGTGCAACTGATGGTGAATATTGGTCATTTTAAATAATACGTACTTATAGATACTTGAAGCAATTACATAATGCAAGATATTGCTTAAAGAAGTAATAAATATCTCCAACCTGACTGCACTTATCATGACTGAGACTGCACTGGATCAATAATTCCCCCATTATGCACATTTAGATGTGATTGTGCCTTTAATGTTTCCCCGCAGGGACTCTTTGGTTCAGCGTAGATGCTGATCTTTGTAGAATCACTTTTCCTATTTGTCACTGAAATGGAAAACTATCTGAGAAATTATTTCAAACTCCTCCAAAAACCAAAGCATCATTCCAAATACCTCCAATAGATGTCAGACACTATAATCGGAGGCTGAGAAGATGACCACCATACGGCAAAAATCCCATTGTATAGTAATCTGCTTTTTATGTTCACATGTGTCTGGAGACTCCCAGATTGTTTTGACCTCAGTATGCAGTGATTATGAAATCAAGATATCCCTTTCTGTGGAAAAAAAACCCAAAACAAAACAAGAACATCTTATCTTTTCATCCTTACCCTCATAAACCAGGGTTTCGATGAAATCCAGTTTTTAAGGAATGAATGGAGATAAGAACAGAGTCTGCTATCAAAGAAAATAATATGACTTCATTAGTGTCTGAGTTGAAATAAATCTTTGTTCTACCAGTCTCCACTTGAAATACAGGCAAAGATAAGAAAGTGGCTTATCTACATTACATATCTATATTTTAAGGCTTTTGTCTGTCACTGGGACAAGTCCCTTGTAATATACTTGTAGTAGTTGTGTGATAGGAAACACATGGATATAGGCTCCAGCAGCCATATGGATTTAAAATTGCGACTCTAATAAGTCCCATAAATGCATTGCTGTGTACTGAATCATTGACCTGTTGGTATATAATGTCATCCTGGGTAGTTTAAGGTCAGGAAGTAGATGTTCTGCTCTTTCCATGATGTCATTATGACATAGCCTTATCCAATCTATGTTTTTAATTTTTCCAATATTTTTCAAGGGCAGCACAGTCTTGGTAGTTTGCACTGGTGCCTCACAGTCTATATTGGTATTGGTCTAAATCTCGGCTGGGGCCTTTCTGTATGGAGTTTGCATGTTCTCCCCATGCCTGCGAGGGTACTCTGGTTTCCTGGAGTCCAAAGAAAGCATGTGAGGTTGTGCTTTTATATACTGTATGTAACTCTGTGATTGACTAGTAACCTGTCTAGGGTATAACACTCAGTTTTGCCTTAAGAGAGCTTGGAAAGGCTCCAGCAGATCCTCATGACCCTGAATTGGAAGAAGCAGGTATAAATAAAAGAGGGATATTACTCAAACCATTTGTTCCCTCCACGCATCCAATTTAAAAACAAATACATTTGAATTTGCTCCTAAAACGCACCATGGAGCTTCTCGTGGGACCACTATTGTTAAGTACAGTGACCACTGGAAGCTCCATAAACTGGTAAGGACTGTAGCACTTTTTTGGTCAGAGGCCAGAGAGAATAACGACATGACAAGGAAAATTTGATTAATTTTGTTTTAATTTTTTCAACTGAGCAAAAAGAAAAACAAATGGTGAAGGATCCAAAGAAGACAGTTCGGATCTTTAGGAACACAGCACTGGCACACTTGAAGATAAAAAATACCACTACGTATAGTGCACCAAGTTAAAAGTACTCATGAAGGTACTCCATTTGAACATAGCTCTACTAAGAAAATTGTCTACTTATGCTTTATGCTACCTTTCAACTTTCATAGGAACAGTGCTTGAGGCATCGTAGTACAGAGTAACGTTAAAACATCAATTCTTGAGTCCCTGAAGCCACGGCATGAAACTACAGAGAGGAAAAACAAGGATAATTTTGGGAAAAGAAGACTGTTTTTATGCTTTTAAGTTGGAGCCTTTCCATCCATCCATCATCTATGAAAACAGTATGCCATGCCTTGGCTCTGTACCATAATTATGGTCTGTTATGCCACTGGATCCCCTTTAATTAATCCATTCTGAATAGATTAGTTAATAAGTAATGCATCTCTTCAATTAGTGATTACTTATGGGACCATGGTAATCACCCAGGCTCAATGCACTATCTTCGCATGGGCTGCAGTCACCGTGGTTCTGGCGCAACCCATTCTCACATCAAAATGGGAAATAGCAACAGTACAAAACGTATTAGTTTCACAATAAGGCCTCTCAAATTGTGCTCATGTTTTTTTTTTCCTATTATTTTCTATTGGCCTGCCAAAAAGTCATGTGACTGCCCGCAGCTGCCTTGTAAAAATAAAAACATGGCGGCCATCCTTGTCTTTCTCAGTGGAAAATGCATTATTTTAAGGTAGTTTCGACATATAAAAGCATTTTGATCATATTTCTAGCGAGAAATATACATTTAAATTTCATAATATTCGTTCAGTTGCTGTATATGATCTTTGGTTTGTTAGTTATTAGGGCCCGAGCACCTTCAGAGCGAAGGCCCTATTGTATTTGCAGGAATTTTTATTATTAGGGCCCGAGCACTTGCAGTGCGAAGGCCCTATTGTATTTGCAGGAATTTTTATTATTATTATTATTATTATTATTATTTTCCTGACAAAGTGAAGGCCTTTTTGCCCCCCTTAACATGCCCAAAAAGTCACCAAATTTTGCACCCTAGTCAGGCCTGGCGAAAAATTTGATATTTAATGGTTTCCATTAATGGGCGTGGCAAAATGGCTCAACAGCGCCCCCTTGAAAACTTTGTGCCTCAAGCCCCACGATACGGTTTGACGTACATGCACGAAAATCGGTACACACCTGTATCATGGCGCAACTGAAAGAAAAGTCTCTTGGCGTCATGCCCGAAACCGAACAGGAAGTCGGCCATTTTGAATTAGTCGTGTCATTTTGGCGAAATTTATGCCATTCCTTCGAAAGTTAATTCAGCCCGAACCGTAACGTGCCCCCAAGTGTGTTATACATCAAAATGTGCGTCTCCATCCTGCGACAACACGCATTACTTTTCTCTTTCAAAAGCGTTACCGTGGGGGCGCTAGACGCCAAAAAGCGCGCCCACCCTTCATCTGATTGGTTCGACAGAAAAAACTTTGTGCCTCAAGCCCCATAATACGGTTTGACGTACATGAACGAAAATCGGTACACTCCTGTATTATGTCGCAACTAAAAGAAAAGTCTCTTGGCGCCATGGCCGAAACCGAACAGGAAGTCGGCCATTTTGAACATTCTGAATTAATTGCGTAATTTTGGAGCAATATATGCCATTCCTTCGAGGGTTAATTCAGCCCGAACCGTATCGTGAACCCAGATGTGTTATACATCAAAATGTGCGTCTCCATCCTGCGACTACACGCATTACTTTTCTCTTTCGAAAGTGTTACCGTGGCGATGCTAGACGCCAACAAGCGCACCCCCCCTTCATCTGATTGGTCCATATTTGATAGTTCCCCAAAAGGCACCAAATTTGGCATGCAAGCCAGGCCTGGAGATAAATTTGATATTTCATGGTTTGCATTAATGGGCGTGGCAAAATGGCTCAACAGCGCCCCCCGGAAAACTTTGTGCCTCAAGCCCCACAATACGGTTTGACGTACATGCACGAAAATCGGTACACACCTGTATCATGTCGCAACTTAAAGAAAAGTCTCTTGGAGCCATGGCCGAAACCGAACAGGAAGTCAGCCATTTTGAATTAATTGTGTAATTTTGGCACAATTTATGCCATTCCTTCGGCAGTTAATTCAGCCCGAACCGTAACGTGCACCCAGGTGTGTTATACACCAAAATGTGCGTCTCCATCGTGCGACACCACGCATTACTTTTCTCTTTCAAAAGTGTTACCGTGGCGACGCTAGACGCGAAAAAGCGCACCCACCCTTCATCTGATTGGTCCATATTTGATAGTTCTCCAAAAGTCACCAAAATTTGCATGCAAGCCAGGCCTGGCGATAAATGTGATATTTCATGGTTTGCATTAATGGGCGTGGCCTAACGGCTCAACAGCGCCCGCTAGAATACTTTTCTCTGCCATAACTTTTGAATGGTTTCACATAGAGAGTCGTGGGTGGTGTCATGGGACTCTGTAATGAGTCCTTAAGCTTCGTTGGCCTTAATTAGCCCCGCCCCTTCTTCTGATTGGTTGTCCCGATTTTCTGCTATAACTTTTGAATGGTTTGACATAGAGAGTCGTGGGTGGTGTCATCAGATACTTTATGGAGTCCTTGAACTTCATTGGCCTGAATTAGCCCCGCCCCTTCTTCTGATTGGTTGTCCTTTTTTTATAATAAAATTGCCGCGAGCCGCCAGTCGCTCTCGCGCTGACTCCCGCTTCCTGATTCAAACGTCTGCCGGCCCCGCCCCCTGACCAATCAGTGGCGAGTAGGGTGATGGCGGCCCCGCCCCCCGACCAATCAGTGGCGAGTAGGGTGATGACGGCCCCGCCCCCCGACCAATCAGTGGCGAGTAGGGTGATGACGGCCCCGCCCCCCGACCAATCAGCTCCCTGTAATGTGGTGACTTCAGAAATATTCCCGGCTCAGCCCGGTTACAACCTTGGCAGAATGGTTACAGAAAAAGTAATAATTTAAATAGTAGGGTTTTACTAATATTTATAACTTACAAATATTTAAAAAATTAGGAAAAAAAAGTTCCAGACATTTTATCGCTATGTTGGTCTGTCCTAACCCAGTAGGTCAAATAAAAGGAATAGCTGAGACTTAGCTCAGCCAGATTATTGCGGTCTTTGCTGCCAGAGGTCGAGAGTTCAAGCCTGGCTTGATATGCCAAAATTTTTGTCAGCAATTTTTGTGTTTTTTTTACATCAAAATGTTCGTCTCTGTCCTGTGACGACGCACATTACTTTTCTCTTTCCCCTTCTTCTGATTGGTTGTCCCGATTTTCTGCCATAACTTTTGAATTTGAGTGGAGTTTGCGCGCGCAGCTCCCGCTGGGGGAGGGGCTGATGTTCAGCGCGGCCGCCATCTTGGTCGAGGCGCCGCATTGACTGCCTGAGAACGTCGGGCGTGGCCGCCATCTTGGATCGGTATCGCTTTAACTCTAGAGCGTTCACTTCTATTGTGGAAGGAGGTGTCTGCATAAGTAAAATAACTATAACTCACTTGATTTTCAACCGATTTTCACGCGGTTTGCTTTGTTACAAACGGCAGACATGTAGCTATGATACAGGATGCTTGATGTACGTTAAATATGCAAGCTTTCATGCTAAAATACGTTCTGCAGGTAGTCACACTTCAGGTATACACACACACACACATATATATATATATATATATATATATATATATATATATACACACACACACACACACACACACACACACAATATACACAATACATACAGTATAGCATATTAATGAATGTATTAATATATTTGAATAACAGACATAACAAGCTTAAAAACAAAAAACATAACGGATGACAGCATACAATTGTCATAATGGAGAAAAAAAAGAAACATTTGGAAGGAGTGTGTGTGTGAGGAATTGTATATTAGTGTTATAAATTGAAATTATATAATAATGCAATCGCTATGATATATAATTTTACAATATAATACAGTCAAAAATATATGAAATGAAGCAACATACAATGCAATAATACAATATGCTATATTACTGGGTACGCTAATATGAAATAACAACATGTAATATAATATGGTATAATAGATTAATATAATATCATACATTCTGGACCATGAGATACAGCTGTACTGTATGATCGTCGTTCATTTGAGTGATCTGATTTTTTTTTTCATGGTTTGCATTAATGGGCGTGTCCTCACGGCTCAACAGCGCCCCCTAGAATACTTTTTTCTGCCATAACTTTTGAAAGGTTTGACATAGAGAGTCGTGGGTGGTGTCATGGGACTCGGCATTGAGTCCTTGACCATAATTGGTGACAATTAGCCCAGTCCCTTTTTCTGATTGGTTGTCCCTATTTTCTGCTATAACTTTTGAATGTTTTGACATAGAGAGTCGTGGGTGGTGTCATGGGACTCTGTAATGAGTCCTTGATCTTCTTTGCCCTGAATTAGCCCCGCCCCTTCTTCTGACTGGTCGTCCCTTTTTTCTGCTATAACTTTTGAAGGGTTTGACATAGGAAGTCGTGGGTGGTGTCATTTCTGATATGCTTATGGAGGGCGGTTGACGTGAGTGCGAGGGCCCGTTCATTGCTGCTTGCAGCTTTAATTATTATTATTATTTTCCTGACAAAGTGAAGGCCTTTTTGCCCCCCTTAACATGCCCAAAAAGTCACCAAATTTTGCACCCTAGTCAGGCCTGGCGAAAAATTTGATATTTAAAGGTTTGCATTAATGGGCGTGGCAAAATGGCTCAACAGCGCCCCCTTGAAAACTTTGTGCCTCAAGCCCCACGATACGGTTTGACGTACATGCACGAAAATCGGTACACACCTGTATCATGGGACAACTTAAACAAAAGTCTCTTGGGGTCATGCCCGAAACCGAACAGGATGTCGGCCATTTTGAATTAGTCGTGTCATTTTGGCGAAATTTATGCCATTCCTTCGAAAGTTAATTCAGCCCGAACCGTAACGTGCCCCCAAGTGTGTTATACATCAAAATGTGCGTCTCCATCCTGCGACAACACGCATTACTTTTCTCTTTCAAAAGCGTTACCGTGGCGGCGCTAGACGCCAAAAAGCGCGCCCACCCTTCATCTGATTGGTTCGACAGAAAAAACTTTGTGCCTCAAGCCCCATAATACGGTTTGACGTACATGAACGAAAATCGGTACACACCTGTATCATGTCGCAACTAAAAGAAAAGTCTCTTGGCGCCATGGCCGAAACCGAACAGGAAGTCGGCCATTTTGAACATTCTGAATTAATTGCGTAATTTTGGAGCAATATATGCCATTCCTTCGAGAGTTAATTCAGCCCGAACCGTATCGTGAACCCAGATGTGTTATACATCAAAATGTGCGTCTCCATCCTGCGACTACACGCATTACTTTTCTCTTTCGAAAGTGTTACCGTGGCGACGCTAGACGCCAACAAGCGCACCCCCCCTTCATCTGATTGGTCCATATTTGATAGTTCCCCAAAAGGCACCAAATTTTGCATGCAAGCCAGGCCTGGCGATAAATTTGATATTTCATGGTTTGCATTAATGGGCGTGGCAAAATGGCTCAACAGCGCCCCCCGGAAAACTTTGTGCCTCAAGCCCCACAATACGGTTTGACGTACATGCACGAAAAACGGTACACACCTGTATCATGTCGCAACTTAAAGAAAAGTCTCTTGGAGCCATGGCCGAAACCGAACAGGAAGTCAGCCATTTTGAATTAATTGTGTAATTTTGGCGCAATTTATGCCATTCCTTCGGCAGTTAATTCAGCCCGAACCGTAACGTGCACCCAGGTGTGTTATACACCAAAATGTGCGTCTCCATCGTGCGACTACACGCATTACTTTTCTCTTTCAAAAGTGTTACCGTGGCGACGCTAGACGTGAAAAAGCGCACCCACCCTTCATCTGATTGGTCCATATTTGATAGTTCTCCAAAAGTCACCAAATTTGGCATGCAAGCCAGGCCTGGCGATACATTTGATATTTCATGGTTTGCATTAATGGGCGTGGCCTAACGGCTCAACAGCGCCCCCTAGAATACTTTTCTCTGCCATAACTTTTGAATGGTTTCACATAGAGAGTCGTGGGTGGTGTCATGGGACTCTGTAATGAGTCCTTAAGCTTCGTTGGCCTTAATTAGCCCCGCCCCTTCTTCTGATTGGTTGTCCTTTTTTTATAATAAAATCGCCGCGAGCCGCCAGTCGCTCTCGCGCTGACTCCCGCTTCCTGATTCAAACGTCTGCCGGCCCCGCCCCCCGACCAATCAGTGGCGAGTAGGGTGATGACGGCCCCGCCCCCGACCAATCAGTGGCGAGTAGCGGATGACGGCCCCGCCCCCCGACCAATCAGTGGCGAGTAGGGTGATGACGGCCCCGCCCCCCGACCAATCAGTGGCGAGTAGCGGATGACGGCCCCGCCCCCCGACCAATCAGTGGCGAGTAGGGTGATGACGGCCCCGCCCCCCGACCAATCAGTGGCGAGCAGGGTGATGACGGCCCCGCCCCCCGACCAATCAGCTCCCTGTAATGTGGTGACCTCAGAAATATTCCCGGCTCAGCCCGGTTACAACCTTGGCAGAATGGTTACAGAAAAAGTAATAATTAAAATAGTAGGGTTTTACTAATATTTATAACTTACAAATATTTTAAAAATTAGGAAAAAAAAGTTCCAGACATTTTATCGCTATGTTGGTCTGTCCTAAGCCAGTAGGTCAAATGAAAGGTATAGCTGAGACTTAGCTCAGCCAGATTATTGCGGTCTTTGCTGCCAGAGGTCGAGAGTTCAAGGCTGGCAATATGCCGAAATTTTTGTTTTACATTAAAATGTTCGTCTCTGTCCTGTGACGACGCACATTACTTTTCTCTTTCAAAAGTGTTACTGTGGCGACGCTAGACGCGAAAAAGCGCTCGTCCCCTTCATCTGATTGGTCCATATTTGATAGTTCTCCAAAAGTCACCAAATTTTGCATGCAAGCCAGGCCTGGCGATAGGCTACATTTGATATTTCATGGTTTGCATTAATGGGCGTGGCCTAACGGCTCAACAGCGCCCCCTAGAATACTTTTCTCTGCCATAACTTTTGAATGGTTTGACATAAAGAGTCGTGGGTGGTGTCATGGGACTCGGTATTGAGTCCTTAACCTTCATTGGCCTGAATTAGCCCCGCCCCTTCTTCTGATTGGTTGTCCCGATTTTCTGCTTTAACTTTTGAATGGTTTGACATAGAGAGTCGTGGGTGGTGTCATCAGACTCTGTATGGAGTCCTTGACCTTCATTGGCCTGAATTAGCCCCTCCCCTTCTTCTGATTGGTTGTTCCTTTTTTCTGCTATAACTTTTGAATGGTTTGACATAGAGAGTCGTGGGTGGTGTCATGGGACTCGGTATTGAGTCCTTAACCTTCATTGGCCTGAATTAGCCCCGCCCCTTCTTCTGATTGGTTGTCCCGATTTTCTGCTATAACTTTTGAATGGTTTGACATAGAGAGTCGTGGGTGGTGTCATCAGACTCTGTATGGAGTCCTTGACCTTCATTGGCCTGAATTAGCCCCTCCCCTTCTTCTGATTGGTTGTTCCTTTTTTCTGCTATAACTATTGAATGGTTTGACATAGAGAGTCGTGGGTGGTGTCATTTCTGATATGCTTATGGGGGGCGGTGGACGTGAGTCCGAGGGCCCGTTCATCGCTGCTTGCAGCTTTAATTATGATTATTCTTTCAGGTCTCGAGGTAAAATTGTTACAGTTTTACGTTTTCTGTCGTTGCTACGCTGGTTGCTAAGAGTTATTCTTTACAATATGTAGTTATATGAGCTGTTAAGATATTTGTGTTATTTTGTTCAATTGTTGATGATATTACTACAATATAGAACAAAATAAAACAGATTTTAGTGCCCAGGGGATTACACATTTACATTTTTATTCTTCTTTGAATTTCAGCACCCCCATGTTTTTGTGAGACAACCTGGAAATTATTGCTCGCTTCAAAAAAGCATGTTTAAAAAAAACATATTATTATACCTTTTGTTTGGCAAGACAATCAACAAATTAATACATTTTACGGTGCTGTCACATGACCTTTCGGCAGGCCAATAGAAAATAATAGGAAAAAAACGTGAACATGTCACAATTTGAGAGGCCTTATTGTGAAACTACTACGTTTTGTACTGTGGAGCAACGTTGCTATTTCTCATTTTGATGTGAGAATGGGTTGTCTGGTGAGACATGCAAACATGCACACATATACACAAACATGCCCACTGACAAATATTACTGGGGACAGCCAATATCCAGAGTCACACAAAGCCATCGTGTTTGATTCACGATAGATGTAAAACAGGCTAAAATAATCAAATAAATAACCACAACTACAATGGCAAAGATAGGTTTGCATGCACGCACACACGCATCTCTCTCTGTATCTGTCAACCTCCTGAACCGCGTGTGTTTTGTGTGTGTGTGTGTGTGTGTGTGCGCTTGGCAGCAGGACGGTATTGGCAAGCAAACCCCCACCCGTGTGATATGTCATGTTTAAATGACAGCACCGTAAAGCAGAGCGGAGAGCCGAGTGGAGAAGGAAGGCTGCGTCAGGGCTCTGTTAGCCAGATAAATGTTTCTGCCCTGCTAGCCTGTTTGCCAGGAGCTGACATCACGTTTAATCAGGATCACATCCTGCCTGCTGCAACAGGTGCACCTGCACCCAGATGTGATTAAAACCAAAAGTGTCTGAAATATTGAGTTTAATTAATGTAATTGCTGCTGGATGATCAGATTTTGATGTACGGCGTCTACAATGAATTAAAGGTATGTTACAGGTATTTTACTGGAAGAAGGTTGAGGGTTTTCTTTCTAAATGAATAGAATCTGGCATTTTTCTATGAATCTTCCAAATCAATTTCTTATTTGACTATTCAACATCCTCACAGAAAGAAGCTTGAATAAATGACCCATGCCAAATGAGCCTGTTGCAAAATAAAAATTGAAATTGAAAAAGAAAACGTCTTTGAATTCTTCCACATTGATGTATGAGCAACATTTCACCTGCCAGCTTTCATTTCTTTCATTTCTGGCTTTGATTTGTTTTTCTGCATTTTTATCACATCATAACTGTTCGACTCACTCAAGAAAGCCAGATGTGCAGCAGCAGTGAAGCAGTTGGAGGACCCTATTTCCAGGTAGACAAGTACACACAGTATAAACACACGTGCACGGAACACCACCAGCACGCCCTCAGCCTGGTTTGTTACCATCTCCTGTGAGTTCTTAATACTGGGTCACGCTTTTTCCACCATTTAATATTCATTGTGGGTCCCGACATAAACCAAGTCATTCTGAAGCCCCTCCCTTGCCCCACCCTCGCCCCCCGAGAGTGTGCGGTAATACAATTTGAGCACGGAAGGTTGTGTGGGTTCAGCTGATTACATTAGCAGAGCTGTGACAAGAGTCAGATCCTGTCAGCTATTCAGCAGGGAGGAAAAGCGAGCTCTGTGGAGGAAGGGATGGAGCAGTAAATGAGCGAGAAAGTGTAGTGGTAGGAACTGATCATCAATATTCTGGATTGTGACAACCATTGGAGGCTAATGAAGAGATAAATAGTTATTTATTTTTCTTTAGCAGTTTTACGTTTTAACTTAAGTCTTTGGCATTTACTAATTGGCAGTGTAAATAGAGTTTCTTTATTTCTTTTCAGCCACATTGCTCCTTAGACTGAGTTATTGTGAAAAGGTAATTGTAAAGCTGCTGCAGGAGAAAGGTGCCCCTTACTTGAGCTTTTTTTTTTTCAGGGGAAATGTTGTTAAATAGATTCTTCTTAAACGCTTAAATCTGAGTTTCACAGTTCATGCAGTTCATTCCATCCTCTCCTCCTGGAGCTATTAAAGCCTAATTGGAGCGATGCAACTTACCACAGTTTGGATCAATGAGGAAACCCACAGTGGATATGGACCGTTTTCATTACTTACCGCATCTTAATACATGGGCAGCCACTGCAGCAATCACTTAGTCCAGCAGTAATAATAATAATAAAAAGCTACAGTAGCCTATCTGCCAGATGAAGCATTTGTGGGAAATGTAAATATAAGGCTTAAATATGTTCCATGATGAGAGTGGCTGAATTTATTTTTCTTGAAATTCAACCAACAATAGTCGACTGAGTTTATGTGTAATGAAATACATTAAAAGCATTGATAAAATAGCACTAGTCCAGATGTATGAGATCAGTGGAGCAGCTTAAATACAATAGTAAATGTGTTTAAGGTTTCCATTATGAAATGCCTTGTAATACCATTTGTGCAGACACATAAACTCCGGCTCTTGTGAGATGTTTCATTGTGTGGAATAATTTTTTTTAATCTTTTACCATGACAGAAAATCAATAGATACAGTGGATCAATTCAATGAGCAAGAGAAAAGCAAATTGAATTAAACACGTTATTCCCAAAGGGAACTTACACAGTTACAGTATAAATTACTGTGAAAAGTAATTCTATACTGTATAATGAAGTCATACAACTAATATACGAGAATGTGATGTGATGTGGATGGAAACTCATAGCCAACAATAATAGACTTCTTGACTGCATATTTGCTCCTACACAGTAACACATTCAGGGTGTCTGATATTAACAATTCCCTCTTACATTACCCTTATTGTTTTCTCTAGCGCCCTTTAAGAACAGGATGCAGACGTTCAGCCTCATATGCTTCTTTGCCACTTCCCTACTAGCGCTCCCATCCCATAGTTATCTCTCCTTTTTAAATGACTATCTTGCAGACTCCTGGCTCCACCCGTTAGCATGAACAGATCCCTCCCACCTGGTTATTTGAATGTTCATATTCCTTATAGCAAGGAGAAGTCCAGGAGGAGGAGTGACAGCAATCTACCAATGAAGTTCCTTGATCAGCCCTATATCCAGCCTCAAGTACAGCTCTTTTAGGTATCTGACTTTCACTTTCTGTTACACATGCAAATCACACACACCTGCTCTCTTTCTTTTGGTGTATTGTCCATACTCTGAATTCTCAGATTTTATTTAATTCTTTTCAAATAATGCTTTGGGTTGAGCACAAATTAAATCATAGTAAAGGATTTTAAGATTCACGTGGATGCTGACAATGATGCCCTGAAAAACGCCTGATTTAAATTAATGGTCCTCATCTGCTTGTCACCATTGTCATTTTTTCATGGTGTGTTGAAGCAGGGAACATGTAAAACATGCAGGACAGCGGCTCTTGGGGGGTGGCATTGCCCACCACTGGCCTAGACTTTTTGTGAAAATCTCTGCATTAAAGCTTTATATTTGTCTTCTTATCATTTGTTAAAAACTGACCCTTTTGTAAGTGTAGAAAGTCCTGTATCTCATTTTAAATGTGTTCTTTTTACTGGTTTAAAATAATTTCATCATATGCTAGTTGATAATAAAAAAATGTAAACAAATAAAAACTTCTGCTAAAAGCAGGTTGGCAGAGTACAATTGAATTATGTCTGTGGTCTGTCAACTGGATTCACTCCAGACAATACCTTTAGACAAGTACAGGATCAGGGTTGATAACAAGCAACGGGAAATATCTTCTCTGCAGTATAACTCAATAAGTTCAACATAATTAATCATAATCACCCTTTCGTCAGACAGACTAACAGGGAGGAAAAAAACATTTATTACAGTACTAATGACAGACAGCAAGAAAAACAACAATATTCTGCCTATAAAAAATGTATACATACATTTTAGGGGGTTTGTTGATCACGTAACCGAGTACAACCCAACAGGGGCAAAACTCGGCCAACAAACACTCATCCTGATGTTTATCCATCCTCGTTTTGAAAATGACACCTGATAAATCTTCCTGATGTGAGGATAATACGTCATTCTACACGCCCACACAGGTTATGTCTCAT
Source organism: Cololabis saira (assembly GCF_033807715.1). Classification (NCBI taxonomy): domain Eukaryota; kingdom Metazoa; phylum Chordata; class Actinopteri; order Beloniformes; family Belonidae; genus Cololabis; species Cololabis saira. The sequence continues at coordinate 25,821,615 of NC_084592.1, read as the reverse complement.
AGATATAACGCCTCCCGACTTGCCTTCCCCCCTCAACTCGCCTGCAGGCCCAAGGTGACAAATATAACGCTTTGCGTTTACATTACCAACGCGTGTTAAACACGCGTTCATCATCCGGCAATATTAGAAGGATCCAGTCTAAAAATGTCTAATGTAACACAGCCTTTACACTTCAAGTACGGTCTTTGTTCTTGAGGTCATCAGATGATGTCACCCCAAGTAAAACCCAGAGGACAGAAATCCTTGGTTCACTAGTAAGATGAAACAGAACATTTTTAGTGATACTTCTATAATTATGTCTTATTTCCTTTGAACACAAAGGTTCAAAGGCGTTTCCTGCTACCTCCTGTCAAAAGCATCCTATGACAACCTTCCCTAGGCTTTAAACACAAAAACTCCCCTCCTCAGTTACTTAATTTCAGTCACAGAGATCAATACATAAAAGAATCAGTAATTCTCATATTAGGAGTTCAGCTAGAATGCTGTATATAGTATCTGCCTCCTCCATTCCTTGACCCCTATATTTGTTGCCTTTTTTAATATTAAAGGAGCTTGAGGCCGGATTGAGGCAAGATTTATGAAAAAAATCCGTATACATTTTGAGTTTTCTAGTAATAATGTCAGATGAAGCGTTCCAAACCCAAAAGAATGAGCCCTCTAGTGTATCTCTCCTTTCCCTTGAACAGGCTGTGTGCTGCAAAATGTGCTGCAATTCGGTCCCGAATTTCCCGCGCTGGGCTGCGGATGTGACGTCACATGACGCTGCATGTGCGTTCTCCCCGTTCTCCCGTGCCGGCTTCACTGTTGGCTGCAGTACCCCCGACGGCCGTCGTGGTGAAGGGTGGCGCTAGAGAGTCTCATTTCTAAAAAGGAGCCTCAAGCTCCTTTAAGAGAGAACATTTAGGCAATGAATTATTAAAAGATTATGACAAGAAAGATGTTCGGTGTGAGCCATTCATCTATGGTACGCTGATCCTTAGTACAATATGCCTATGAGTGATGTGTGTCCTTTTTTATCCTGGTCCTCTTTAGTGCGGTGAAATAATACTCTTGCATAGCACTAACTGTAATAAGTTCCCCAATAATTGATTTCTCTGTCGACACTATAAACCTTAATAAATTATGCCTTGGGGACAAGAAGGCCATTTGGGTTTTTAATATTCAGATATGTGCGGGTTAGCTGATGTGTATGCCTTGGTCAATAGAATTTCTTATGTGAATGCAAAAAGGCAGATACTAAAAAGGCAAATGTTGTATCTTCGGTCCGTCACATGAGCCCCTTTTCAACATGTCATATAGAAATACTTTATGAGGAACCTATGTTAAGATTCTCTTGTGTAGTTTTCATGCTTAAACCAAACCTAATGTGTTACATACAAAGCTGTCTCACAACATCTTGACACTACAACCAACAAGGGCCACACTTTTAGGCTATGTCAAATATGTTATCAGCTTTCACAAAATCATAATTGACATCTAGGAAATGAGAAGTGTGCAAGCTGACATTTTCATCTTACTGTATGCACTGCTGTGTGAAACTGCTGAGTCATGCACGTAGTACTACGTGGAAATCTTAAAAAACAACAACCAAAAAACAAACAAAAAACCTTTGAGTTTCACCCTCAACATTTTAAAAAAAATATAAAAAAGCCATACAACCATGATCTCCAAATGGCTGCTGATCAGTTGGAGCAACAGAACACAGATATGACGTCAATACTGCATAGTCATAAAGAGGTTGTATATTTCATTTTAAAGGGTCAGGTATTGAGATTAGAAAAACTGGTGCTTACTGCACATTAGCCTTTGAAAGTGTGAGTGAAAGATTGGCTTCTTCATCAACTATCCTACTCCAAAAATGACCACATTTGTTTCTAAAATAAAACAGAATACATTTTAGTGGTAGAGGAATGGAGTAGCAGCTCATCCCAAACTTACAGAGAAAACCCTGCTATACTCCAGGGGTTCAGTTTTCCCAAAGGATGTTTCTCTGCAGAGGGCAGAAGCAAGGACATAACTGGTGGGTGGAAACTCGCAGTCAAACCTATTCTTCAAACGAGCTAAGCGGGTGCCACAGTAAATGTCTGGCCTTCCCATTTAGTTTTACCTCCTTCCAGCCCCCCACCCACCCACTGCCTGTCCTGAGAAGTGCACCACTTAGTTGAATGTAAATAATGACGATGACTGTTTTCCAGATCGGCTCCTACCCACAGGCCTTGTTGAGAAAGCACTAAATGGGCAGATGATTTATTGCTCTGAATGAGATCATCTCCCTCTTCTCTTGGCTACCTATCTTTCTTGTTTTGAAAGTCTTATTATTGCAGTTTATTTGCTGTCCATTATTATTAAATTATTTCAATAGCTACATCTTTCATGGTTTTTTCTTTTTTCGATGTCATCCATCTTTTTCTCACCTCAGCCTGTCTTAATCTTTACATTTGAGGGGTAGGTTTCATCCAAATTAGATATGTACATATTAAATTACTCAAAAGATACAAAACGCCATGATGACTTTTAACATTTGAGACAAAATATTTCAAGACAACAACTCTCTGACCCAATTTTCTCCTTCTTTTTCTATTGGCTCCTATTTTATTTTACTCAGCTCAGACGTTGATCCAAAGATCTAACAGAAACTGAGAGCAATCAGTGTTTTCTTATTCATCAATGGTAAATAGTCTGCATTTATTAAGTGCCTTTTTAACCTTGTATAGGTTCTACAATGTGTTTCTCGTTCATCTAGTCACACAAACATATTCATAGAATGATAGATTTTTATACAGGTACAGGTTATATATATATATATATATATATATATATATATATATATATATATATATATATATATATATATATATATATATATATATATATTGACACTGAATTGAAAAGGGCAATGGAAACATAGAAAAAGAGTATATATAAGGGCCATGGACAGACCTTTGTGGTGTTCCAAAATTGAAGATAGCATCACCAATAATTACATAGAGTACATCTTACACTGCAAGTGTAAAACTTGTTGTCTTTTCATAAACAGTTTCAGCTTCATTACTGACTTTTTGTCATTTTAGTGAGATAAGTCATGGATTTTGCTGCAGGATGTAATGCATGTGTGTGTGTGCCTATTTACTTGTGAAGCACATGCCCCTAATGACTGTTGGGGAATCCTCTGTTGTGTTAAAGAGAGGACGCTTCACTGAGGACAAAGTTTAAGCAGCTTGCCTGTAGGGTTAGAGAGAGATGCATATATGGATAGAGAGATAAAAAAATAAGTTAGAGTGAATATTTTTAAGCACTTTTTCTTGATCAGATGGGAGTCCATGCAGAGAATTATGGTGAGAAACACATAATGAGCATGAGTAGTTGTGCGTTTTTGATCAATTATATAGGGGTCAATGATGCATCCAATTTAAAAAGGTCTCTCAGAAAGAAAAATATTTTCCACTTTCACAACTTCATGAAAGGATGGCTTTGATTAACAAATGTCTTATTAGTCAAATACATCAAAGCATTTTTGAAAGCAGATTATATATATATATATATATATATATATATATATATATATATATATATATATATATATATATATATATATATATATATATATATATAATCTGCTTTCAAAAATGAAGGATTCAAATATCTAGGAATAAAGATCACACCACGATTAGAGAACTTGTATAAAGAAAATTATGACTCTTTAATAGAAAAGATAAAAGGCGATCTGTGTAAATGGGCCACTCTTCCATTATCTCTTCTGGGAAGAATAAATGTAATAAGAATGAACATCCTTCCAAGACTCAACTTTTTATTTCAAATGTTACCATGTTATCTATCACCAGAATTTTTTAATACCGTGAATAGGCCTATCTCAAAATTTATTTGGAGTAACAAAAAACCCAGGATAAAGTTAACGACCCTAATGAAACCTGAACCCATGGGAGGTCTAGGCCTTCCCAACCTCCAACATTACTTTTGGTCAGCTCAACTACGAAATATAATATCTTGGTTGTTGGGTAGACAGGATTCACAGTGGGTAGAAATGGAAGCTAAATTTGTCGAACCGTTATCATTGAACTCTCTTATATTTATCAAACAATTTAGTAAAATTAGAAATATAAATACTTGCTTCACGATTGGACACACGTTACGAACCTGGAAGGACTGCTCAAAAAAAATGGGTATTGCAAACTGGACATCCATATACTCGCCTATTTACTGTAACCCAGATTTAAATAAACATTTAGCCGCAGTTAACATACAAAACTGGGCACAATTGGGGATAAATCAATTTAAAGACCTGCTACAAACAAACGGGAAGCTAAAATCATTCATGGAGCTAAAAACAGAATACAGTATCCTAAATACAGATTTTTTTAAATATTTACAAATGAGAAACATTATACAATCACTGAGAAAAGAAAATAAACTAAGATCAGAGCTGTATGAAATAGAGGAATTACTAATAACATCAACCACTATTAAGGGAAAAATAAGCGAAATATATGACATACTATCAAAAGAATGTAATTCTTCTTTTTTACCGTTATTGGGGATCTGGGAAACTGACTTAGCAATTAAATTTGATGAAAACATTTGGCTTAATATCTGTGACAGAATACATTTTCCATTCACAAGTAACAAAATTAAAGAAACCAACTTTAAATTCATTCATAAATTTTATTTAACACCAGTAAAAATGAATAAAATTTCAAATGACAATTCACCAAACTGTCCCAGATGTAAAACCAATAAAGGTACCTTTGCGCATATGTTCTGGTATTGTGAAAAACTAAATGGCTTTTGGAACTCTATCCACTCATTCACAAAAACTGCATTGACGACACAATTTGATTTATCCCCAGGTGCCTATTTATTAAATGAACTGCCAGAAATACAAATGGACTCAAAAAAATACAGACTGCTAATTACGATATCATACTACGCAAAAAAATGTATTCTTTTATTTTGGAAAGGAGAACAGCTGCCCACTTTTGAAATGTTCAAAGAACAAATTATACAATTCCTCCCATTGGAGAGGTTAACTCTTAAAGGACATGGACGAGAGCAAATGTTCCGTGAACTGTGGTCTCCACTCCTAAAACAAGTAGGGGGAGAAAACATGGACTGACATGACTCACTAATTGAGTTGACCATTTGTCAAAAGTGTAGCTGCTATTTCATGTATTCACTGTATTTATTAACCATTGTCTGCGTTTATTTTTTGTCTTTTTTTTTTTCCTTTGGGTTTTTAATTTTAATTTTTTAATTTTTTTTTTTAATATTTTTTTTTTTTTTTTTTTCTTATGTTTTGCCAACGCTTGTCGGGGCTCCTACTATAAAACAACAAAAAGACATTTAAAGAGAAAGGGGAAAAAGCAAGGGGGGGTTAGTCTTACTGGTTTTTTTTTTTCTTTTTTTCCTTTGGGTTTTTAATTTTTTTTTTTTTTTTTTTCTTTTCTCATGTTTTGTTTTGCCAACGCTTGTCGGGGCTTCTACTATAAAACAACAAAAAAGACATTTAAAGAGAAAGGGGGAAAAAGGAAGGGGGGGTTAGTCGTACTGTTTTTTTTTTTTTTTTACTTTATTTTTATTTTTATTTTATTTTTTTTTTCTTTCCTTTGGGTTTTTAATTTAATTTAATTTTATTTAATTTATTTATTTATTTATTTTTTCTTTTTATCTTTTCTCATGTTTTGTTTTGCCAATGCTTGTCGGGGCTACTACTGTAAAACAACAAAAAAGACATTTAAAGAGAAAGGGAAAAAGGAAGGAGGGGTTAGTCTTACTGTTTTTTTTTTTTTTTTTTTTTCTTTTTTCCCCAAATCTTAATATGTTCATTAGGGAAGGAGAGGAATTTTCTTGGGAAGCATGGCCCTGGATTTTCCCCCCAGGATCTGATGTGCTATAAAATGGGCCGCTAACCCACGAATGTCTATGAAGTCTGACAAAATCTCTGATATTTCCCAGCAAGGCCTTTGATCATCTGTAGGCTCACAGTCAGACTGCTAGCATTAAAAATAAAATGAGTAGCATCATTATTATTATTTTTATTTATTTATTTATTTATTTTTTTTTTCTTTTTTTTTTTTTTTTTCTCTTCTTTTCTTTCTTTATATTGTATTTGGTTGTTTTTTCTTGTCTCTGGGTCTCTTGTAAGTGCTGGGTTGGGGATGGGAATGTGGGAGGGATATAAAAAGATGGGAAAAATGAATGGATGGAAGTATTCCCAGTTATTTTGCTTTACTACTGTTGTATAATGTGAATCTATTTCCAATAAAAAAATCATTAAAAAAAAAAAAAATAAAATAAAAAAAAGCAAGACTAAAAGACAAAAAAAAATCCCAAAAAACTAAAACTACCAAACAAAGCAAGAAAAAAACAGCTTCACCTCGGATGTTTTGTCCATGTAAATACACAAATGAATGAATAACCTGTTTGTACATGTACTGTCCAGATCTATAACACGTATAATTTTATTGTCCATTTTTTTTGTTCTCTCTGCTAACTAAATTATTAGTATGCTATAAGTACTGTTTCGTAATTGTTCTTGAATAACCAGAAGCAGAGCCCACCTCTGCCATTGACTAAGCTACATTTATTGTTGAGATTGTT